>NC_086444.1:14395037-14597537 GCF_028390025.1 Pseudophryne corroboree | reverse complement strand
GCCTGGGACTCATCACTCCACTAGTGCCTATGCCTGGGTCTCATCACTTTGCTAGTGCTCATGCCTGGGTCTCATCACTCTGCTAGTGCCAATGCCTGGGTCTCATCACTCTGCTAGTGTTTATGCCTGGGACTCATCACTCCACTAGTGCCTATGCCTGGGTCTCATCACTTTGCTAGTGCTCATGCCTGGGTCTCATCACTCTGCTAGTGCCAATGCCTGGGTCTCATCACTCTGCTAGTGCTTATGCCTGGGTCTCATCATTCTGCTAGTGCCAATGCCTGGGTCTCATCACTCTGCTAGTGCTTATGCCTGGGTCTCATCACTCTGCTAGTGCTCATGTCTGGGTCTCATCACTCTGCTAGTGCTCATGCCTGGGTCTCATCACTCTGCTAGTGCTCATGCCTGGGTCTCAATACTCTGCTAGTGCTCATGCCTGGGTCTCATCACTCTGCTAGTGCTCATGCCTGGGTCTCATCACTCTGCTAGTGCTTAGGCCTGGGTCTTATCACTCTGCTAGTGCCTATGCCTGGGTCTCATCACTCTGCTAGAGCCTATGCCTGGCTCTCATCACTCTGCTAGTGCTCATGCCTGGGTCTCATCACTCTGCTAGTGCTTATGCCTGGGTCTCATCACTCTGCTAGTGCTCATGCCTGGGTCTCATCACTCTGCTAGTGCTCATGCCTGGGCCTCATCACTCTGCTAGTGCTCATGCCTGGGTCTCATCACTGTGCTAGTGCCAATGCCTGGGTCTCATCACTCTGCTAGTGTTTATGCCTGGGACTCATCACTCTGCTAGTGCCTATGCCTGGGTCTCATCACTCTGCTAGTGCTCATGTCTGGGTCTCATCACTCTGCTAGTGCTCATGCCTGGGTCTCATCACTCTGCTAGTGCTCATGCCTGGGTCTCATCACTCTGCTAGTGCTTATGCCTGGGTCTCATCACTCTGCTACTGCTCATGCCTTGGTCTCATCACTCTGCTACTGCTCATGCCTGGATCTCATCACTCTGCTACTGCTCATGTCTGGGTCTCATCACTCTGCTACTGCTCATGCCTGGGTCTCATCACTCTGCTACTGCTCATGTCTGGGTCTCATCACTCTTCTAGTGGTTATGCCTGGGTCTCATCACTCTGCTAGTGCCTTTGCCTAGGTCTCATCACTCTGCTAGTGCCTATGTCTGGGTTTCATCACTCCGCTAGTGCTCATGCCTGGGTCTCATCACTCTGCTCATGCTCATGCCTGGGTCTCATCACTCTGCTATTGCTCATGCCTTGGTCTCATCACTCTGCTAGTACTCATGCCTGGGTCTCATCACTCTTCTAGTGCTCATGCCTGGGTCTCATCACTCTTCTAGTGCTCATGCCTGGGTCTCATCACTCTGCTAGTGCTCATGCCTGGGTCTCATCACTCTGCTAGTGCTCATGCCTGGGTCTCATCACTCCGCTAGTGCTCATGCCTGGGTCTCATCACTCTGCTAGTATTTATGCCTGGGACTCATCACTCCACTAGTGCCAATGCCTGGGTCTCATCACTTTGCTAGTGCTTATGCCTGGGTCTCATCACTCTGCTAGTATTTATGCCTGGGACTCATCACTCCACTAGTGCCTATGCCTGGGTCTCATCACTTTGCTAGTGCTTATGCCTGGGTCTCATCACTCTGCTAGTATTTATGCCTGGGACTCATCACTCCACAAGTGCCTATGTCTGGGTTTCATCACTCCGCTAGTGCTCATGCCTGGGTCTCATCACTCTGCTACTGCTCATGCCTGGGTCTCATCACTCTGCTATTGCTCATGCCTTGGTCTCATCACTCTGCTAGTGCTCATGCCTGGGTCTCATCACTCTGCTAGTGCCAATGCCTGGGTCTCATCACTCTGATAGTGTTTATGCCTGGGACTCATCACTCCACTAGTGCCTATGCCTGGGTCTCATCACTTTGCTAGTGCTCATGCCTGGGTCTCATCACTCTGCTAGTGCCAATGCCTGGGTCTCATCACTCTGCTAGTGCTTATGCCTGGGTCTCATCACTCTGCTAGTGCCAATGCCTGGGTCTCATCACTCTGCTAGTGCTTGATAAAGCTGAATATTTATCGTATATAAAACCCTTTGTGAGGTCTAAGAACACTGTACGCTATTTACGTATGAAGTACCGTAAGGGTACGCTTGTTGCGTAACAATCGCTTAGCCGTGGTCGAGACGCTCAAGCGTCACGTTCGCTCACGGCCAAGAGATCACAGGCAGGCACGCTATTGGCTGCCGACTAACGTAATGGTTCGCTATAGCGTAACGGACGCTGTATCAGGAGCGGGCTGCTCGAGCGATACAGACGCTCACGAGAATACGCTGTTGGTATCGGGCACACTTATAGGTGAGCGACTACCCAAATGCTACGCTATCAGCGTAGCGGACGCTCGAGACCACGAGGAGATCACGAGCGGCGCTGACGCTCACAATGTTAAACCTTTATATCTAAACCATAAACAGTATATTATGCAGTAAAACCTTAGTGTAGTGATAGTGTGTAGATGCAACCTTGTGTAACCTGATTAACTTAGAAGCTGTTTGAGCGTCACCGACGCTCTGAGATTACTTAACACTATATAGAAAATACACGGATACCTGGGCTTAGGGTCTAACGCCTTATATATATATTATGGATATTACTTGCAAAAGAATTAACACAATACAAGTCATACACTACAATATAACATAGACTAACTAACCAGATAACTACACAGGAAATACAATACAATACAATTACGTTTTAAGGGAAAATAAGAGGGAAAGAGGAGAAGAGAGAGAGAGAGAAATGGCTCACAATAACAGTAAGAACAATATGATTGCGGAGAAACACTTACGCACAAGGGGAAACGATCGCATGCGCCTCTGGACATCCAGCTCCCGATTTTCAGCAATGATAATCGTTGAAGAGTGAGAGCTGGATGTGATCGGCTTGTCTATTTATGCCCCACACACAATACAATTCAATGGTCCCTACAATCTCATTGTTCATTGGACACAGGAATTCCTCCTCGCACTATAACAAAAGGTCATAGGTTGATTCATACAGGTGGGCTGTGACTATTTCCAACAGCTCAGGTGGGTGGGATACTGGGTTTCCCGCCGCATGACTAAGTAAGAGCAAATAATAGTAAATGGACATAAACTTCTTATGTCCATAACTATTCGCACGAGCGATTAATCCGCTCCAAACCAACACCGGAATATTGCTATTTAAATACTCTTCCGATGGGTACCAAACACCACTGTATGACCCCTGTTAGACCCTTCGTACAATACAAAGAGGGATCTCTCTGTCCAGGAACATGCTATATTAACTAAACTTTCAGAATCTATCAAAGGGACCATGATCTACAAAATACATTATATAGTTAAAATATGTAACGATTGAGTCGCACGCTACGATCACATAAACTCTACCGTAAATACGCATACCGTGCGCCTGCGGGTGCCCGCGACTGTGAGTATGCGCACGCACGGGAGAGCGTACGCATGCGCAGTGCGGACGTGTATGAGGTGCAAATATGGCAGTGTGTATAGAGATATTTTTCTGACTTTGACAGTCCACCCTTTGGCAGTCAATAATAACTGCCACCTTCTAAAACATTTCAAAAAGAGAAAAATATATGTCAGGGGTTAATACATTTCCATGGTTGGGTAAGGGAGGAGAGAGGAGAAGGTGTGAAGAGGGTATGACCTAGTGAGATAGTAGAAGCATGTGTGTATGAATCCATGTTTGGGGGGGCCATGTATCATCGTGCCGTACGTGTTGTACATCAAGCTTCGAGGCATTGCGAAGTATACATTTGAATTCCTTCTTATCCCGTGGTACGGGTCTGTGGATGGGCTGTCAAACTTTACCGAGCTCTTTTCGGCTTTTGGTTGTAACAAAATGGGGGAGCACATTTTAGTTGATGATACATGAATGGGGGAATATGTGATTGCTGATATCTGTGCCTTTATTCCCTATACTATGTGTGTAATTACCTGAAGGTTGTAGAGATGAAGAAAAGACATAATTACGGTAAATGCAGTGGTATTCTATGTCAGGTAAATGAACATTTGTCGGTTGAAGTCTTGTTCGGTGTCTGTTGAATGCAGTCTTCTTTGTGCTTTTGCCCATAAGGTGCGAGCAAAAGCTGTCAATGTCCATAGATTTACAAAAGTGTTGGGCTAGCGTAATTTTAAAATTTCTAGGGAAACTGGGGATCTATGGCAAAGTTCATCAAAAATCTGTGCATCAGGTTGTCAAAACTTCTTCTTTAATCCCTCTGTTGTCTGTATATCGGCTCATCAAATTCCTCGTCCAAGTGGGTCTTTTTACCTTGGAGGAAACGGAAAAACAGGTGAAAGAAACGGACCGTAGAAATCGCATTTTCATCACATCATTGTTTCTACATTTGGGTCATAAATCAGATCCATGGGAATTACAGTTTCCTTACTCCTTAAACTCATTACCTCAGGTAGTACTTTTCCAATATAACACAATCCTTCAGAGTTTGGGGCAAGCCACTTTATACGCCTTCCTCCCGCATATGAAATATGCATCATCGGGGAGAACATATGGGACGGAGTAGGACATTACCATATTACACACCTTCCATGTGAAATCTCCTAACCCTAATTCTTCCATCTGCTTAGTACACGTATCAGGTTGTACGATATGTGCACAGTATCCTGGTGATACCTCTCCAACTCTCGTAATCCTATTTCCTAAGGTATACCTATACCGGAAAGATTTTCCTCTACTGGCTATGTGGCGTATAAGCTCTGTATCTGTAGGCATTCTATCTGCTCTATGCGAAAAGGTCATGGTTTGGTTACTCCATGACACTTCCCAATTTCCCGGCTTTCGGGAATTGGAGATGTTAAAACATATGAGGGATCTATCCACATGATATTGGTGGAGCTTCAAACTAGGAGGACTGGAGATATTAAACCTCCTGTCCACCGGTCTCCCACCCTTTAGCTCAAGTACCTCCCCTAACGTTAAAGGAAACGGTACTAGCCCTTATTTGCTATGACCTTGAGGTACTTGAGAGCATACCCAACAATCTGTTTTATTTAACACACTACCCACTAAGGAGTGATAGTCACTCAATGGATGCCGGTCCATATGGATATTAAAACTGGATTGGCATTTCTTAATGCACCCATCCTCCACTACATGGTCCCAGAGCCTACAGATACAGTTTTCCTTTCAGCTAACAATGTTTACAAATAACATGGCTGCTGGATCGTTTCCGGTACTCGCCTTTTGCTTGGTGGTTGTGTTGCTATTGGAAATTTACACCTTCGTCTCAGTCATCAGAACCTTTCTGGCTCCTTTCTCGACCTCACTGGTACTCTCGCCGGAACAGACTGCTCTGGTCAACATCATGGTCAACAGGAAAATCCATATCACAGTCTCTTTGGGCAAGTCCATCTTACAGGAGGAGAAAAGAAGAAATTTGTAATGGGGGTACAGAAAAACAGTTTGAGGGGGAGAGAAACTTGTCACGATAATTAAGTTCTCTAGTCTTGTTGTTCTTCTTGTTCTGCTGTCATCTCAAAGGTGCTGTCTCTCAGTCTTCCAAACGAACATTCCGGTGATGCAATATTCCCTCCAAACCAGCGATCTTTCTGTAAGGAGCAAAAAAAAAAAAAAAAAATCTTGCATTACCATTTGTCTAACTGAGGTGTGACATACCATCTTTAAAACATAAAACATGAGTGAGAAGAGTAAAAAAACAAAAGAGAGAGAGAACAATTCATATATGTATATATAACATAACACATCAATAAACAACAGAAAAAAAAAAGAAACATTTTTCAAACATAAACATTTTCTAAAACATTGTCAGATCATCAGGCTGTCATATCTACATGTCCAATGGTTTCCTTGCGCAGTCCCTCCCCCCAGCACTTCCATATTCCATTGTCTGTATCTGGCCAGAATACATTGGTGCGGATAGGTCATGCTGGGGTTTGGTAGACTTCTGCAAAGACCAAGTATATATGCAATGTTTGAATCCTACCAATAATCGTCAGAGATGGGGAGAGAGAAAAAGAAACATTTCACAGATACATTTACAACGTTTCACCCGGTCATTCCTGTGTCTTCAGGGAATGACCTCCCAATTTATTAACTATAACCTCAGGCTTACCATCAGTCCTAATGATCACCTTTCCTGACTGCACATTATGGGTGTGGGCCAAAATTTTTCCTATATGATCCCTGATTATAATTTGGTGTGTTATAATTTTGCTCATTTCTTGGTCTAGGGGGTCTAACTTTATGTGGGTTATTACAGTTGCTGGCATAATGCCCTTCTCTTCTACAATGATAACAAATCCTTGGCTTTCTCCATGTGCTAGGGGCCTGGGGTTCCGGTCGACTTGATGCCTCCTCTAGTGCTTGGATGTTCAGTGCCATTAACCGCTCTCCCTGCGCTTCCCTGGTTCTTTGGATATTTCGGTCATGCTCGATAGCGGACTCTCTTAATGCAGCGACCGAGATACCTCTCCAATGAGGTATCGAGGTTTGTACCCTAATTTTTAGTGTGTCTTTTAAGTTGTTCATTAATACAGACACAGCTACCTCTCTGTGGTGTACATTAGTGTCAATGTCATCTATACCCGTGTACCTAGCCATATCCTGCAGAGCCCGGTGAAAATACTCTGATGCGGATTCACCTTCTTTTTGTTTTATTGTAAAGATTTTATTCCACTTTACTACTGTAGGAAAATATTCTTTCAACTGTAGATGAATTCTTTTTACATTATCTTGGTTATACTCGTCTGTTAGTGGCACTTCCTCATCTAGCTTACAATCAGCGATAAATTTCAATGAATCAACATCGGGGGGTAAACATGTCCTCAAAACTGTCCTCCAATCTTTGTTATTTGGCTCTGCAGTATGTCCTAGCACTCTAATGTATTTTTGACAAGCAACTATGTCTTTCCTGGGATCAGGAAATTCAGACAGAATTGTTCTTAATTCTGTTCGGGAAAAGGGGCAGTACATGGCGATGTTCCTGACGGGAGTGACTCCTGAAGAGTCAGTTTCCCCATTCGGTACTGCAATTACCCTGACAGGATTAAGTCCAGTAACGTCATTCTGAATTGGTTCTACGATATGAGGTACATTTGTTTGTGCGTGATGTATAATACCATACGTACCTGTGGACACGACCTCACCTGACCCTCCGTTAGGGGGTTTGATTACAGTCTTTACCGATTTGGTCGCGTCCACCTGGATGTCTTGTGTGATGGCTGCTGGAAAAGGCTCCGACATTGTGCTGGGCTCACTTTCTTGTTGGTGTTCCTGAGGAAAGTTTAACAAGGGGTGCGACTTGCATGGGTTAATAGTTGTACATTTAACACTTTCATTTTTATAAACCTTATTACGTTTGTTACATTCAGTCTTAATATAGTTACTAAGTGCACTTTTATTGCACCCCATCGTGCCTTTCTCCGCAACCATAATCCTCTCCATTGCCATGTCTCTCCTCTCAAGATGAAAGTTAGGTATGTAAGTTACATTTCTTTGCATGTCACTTTCCTGTAGCCATATCTGCAAACAATCATCATGTTTAACTCGTTGTTTCCAGTATTTTATGAGACAGATCCTCCGCCTTAAATTATGCAACACCTCTGTGTCAAAACTACCTATCCCGGGAAATGGTGCCTTATCCCCCGCAGTCATTCGTGTCCATTCATCACAAAAGGTCTCAGTGTGGGGACCATATTTCCCCCACATTACTAACCGAGCAGACCCTCGGGGTCTGCAAGCCTCTGGAGTCTGAATCCTGACTGCTGAACGTCTCTGTGTTGTGCACTTGGCTGCCATTGTGGACCTTACACAGAAAAACTTCCTAAAATGCACCAAACACAGAAATTTACGTTGGAAATCCTTAAAGCTCTTCCACTGAACTTCTTCTGCTCCGAGTATCTCCGGTCCGCCTTCTAGCAGACACGTGTAGCCGTTGCAGGCCCTATCTCTAGAGATTTTCCTGAGAAAATTCCCTTCCTTTTTCTTTACACAAATCACGCTTGCATGTGCTCCCTACAACACGTATGAGGGCAAGATTTACGCATGGATATACGACCTCATATCACGTTGCGTTATTGGTCACACATACAACCGTGCGGTCCAATCGTACCACTTATAGACACTTGTTGCCCATAAATGGTAGGATCATTGGAGTCTCCCTACTGTGCTCCAAAACAGCCAGAGCGTAATACAACAAAAACTTTATCACACTCTGTTGCACGTTTTCACTCAGACCGTGCTCATCACGTTCCACCAAAGATCACACAGATCACAAAGTCCACAAAGCGGGATTCAATACCGTTTTATCACACAGATCACAAAGTCCACAAAGCGGGATTCAATACACTCATACCGTTTTCAACCCACTATCATTCTTATAGTTTTCTGATCAGAAAAATCATTTCCCGTAGTCTGATAGCTGTCCCCAGAGGCATTACAGTAAAGTAAGGTATTTAAACTAAGTTTTGGAAAAACTGAAATCTATTTGTGCTATTTATCGCCTTGCGTTATTTACCGCGTTGCGCTATTTATCTCCTTTTAAAAATAACACTTGTGATTTGAGTTACATGGGCGTACACGGACGCTCCGTTGCGTAATACACGCTGCGTGCGTCGGCCTCTGGGTTGCGTACGCAAGTCTCAGTCCTTTGTTAGAGACACGTGTACGCAAAGCAAAGATCCACTGTAACACAACTTATACGTTTATCAATGTAGATGATCCTCGATCATCTACCGCGCACCACACTGACCTCCTCGTCTCTCAGGCAAAGCTGTGTGTTTGTCTATACTTTAACTATATTACCTTTACTCAAACTATTGAAATAGCGGCAAATCTCTCTTAGCACTTTTATCAACTATAAAACTGGCAACCAGGAGAGTGATATACGAAAATACACAAATGAAAAAGAAATGCAGATATATATATATATATATATGTGCGTGCGTGTGTACGCAAGACAGAAAAATAAACAGTTTTAAAAGACACTAGCGTGTTGTTCTTACCTCCGGTTCCCGGATTCCTTCAGCACCCTTTACTAAGTGAAACAGACGCTTATCCCGTCAGCACTACGAGGAATATAACCTCCCGCC
Source organism: Pseudophryne corroboree (assembly GCF_028390025.1). Lineage (NCBI taxonomy): Eukaryota > Metazoa > Chordata > Amphibia > Anura > Myobatrachidae > Pseudophryne > Pseudophryne corroboree. The sequence goes on along the minus strand of NC_086444.1, from coordinate 14,588,390 downwards.
CTTTGCTGATGGATAATGTCTGCTGAATCTACCTAGTGCAGATATGTGAAGGACGGGCGAGCCGCCAATTGATAAAGCTGAATATTTATTGTATATAAAACCCTTTGTGAGGTCTAAGAACACTGTACGCTATTTACGTATGAAGTACCGTAAGGGTACGCTTGTTGCATAACAATCGCTTAGCCGTGGTCGAGACGCTCAAGCGTCACGTTCGCTCACGGCCAAGAGATCACAGGCAGGCACGCTATTGGCTGCCGACTAACGTAATGGTTCGCTATAGCGTAACGGACGCTGTATCGGGAGCGGGCTGCTCGAGCGATACAGACGCTCACGAGAATACGCTGTTGGTATCGGGCACACTTATAGGTGAGCGACTACCGTAATGCTACGCTATCAGCGTAGCGGACGCTCGAGACCACGAGGAGATCACGAGCGGCGCTGACGCTCACAATGTTAAACCTTTATATCTAAACCATAAAGAGTATATTATGCAGTAAAACCTTAGTGTAGTGATAGTGTGTAGATGCAACCTTGTGTAACCTGATTAACTTAGAAGCTGTTTGAGCGTCACCGACGCTCTGAGATTACTTAACACTATATAGAAAATACACGGATACCTGGGCTTAGGGTCTAACGCCTTATATATATATTATGGATATTACTTGCAAAAGAATTAACACAATACAAGTCATACACTACAATATAACATAGACTAACTAACCAGATAACTACACAGGAAATACAATACAATACAATTACGTTTTAAGGGAAAATAAGAGGGAAAGAGGAGAAGAGAGAGAGAGAGAGAAATGGCTCACAATAACAGTAAGAACAATATGATTGCGGAGAAACACTTACGCACAAGGGGAAACGATCGCATGCGCCTCTGGACATCCAGCTCCCGATTTTCAGCAATGATAATCGTTGAAGAGTGAGAGCTGGATGTGATCGGCTTGTCTATTTATGCCCCACACACAATACAATTCAATGGTCCCTACAATCTCATTGTTCATTGGACACAGGAATTCCTCCTCGCACTATAACAAAAGGTCATAGGTTGATTCATACAGGTGGGCTGTGACTATTTCCAACTGTTCAGGTGGGTGGGATACTGGGTTTCCTGCCGCATGACTAAGTAAGAGCAAATAATAGTAAATGGACATAAACTTCTTATGTCCATAACTATTCGCACGAGCGATTAATCCGCTCCAAACCAACACCGGAATATTGCTATTTAAATACTCTTCCGATGGGTACCAAACACTACTGTATGACCCGTGTTAGACCCTTCATACAATACAAAGAGGGATCTCTCTGTCCAGGAACATGCTATATTAACTAAACTTTCAGAATCTATCAAAGGGACCATGATCTACAAAATACATTATATAGTTAAAATATGTAACGATTGAGTCGCACGCTACGATCACATAAACTCTACCGTAAATACGCATACCGTGCGCCTGCGGGTGCCCGCGACTGTGAGTATGCGCACGCACGGGAGAGCGTACGCATGCGCAGTGCGGACGTGTATGAGGTGCAAATATGGCAGTGTGTATAGAGATATTTTTCTGACTTTGACATGCTCATGCCTGGGTCTCATCACTCTGCTAGTGCTTATGCCTGGGTCTCATCACTCTGCTAGTGCTCATGCCTGGGTCTCATCACTCTGCTAGTGCTCATGCCTGGGTCTCATCACTCTGCTAGTGCTCATGCCTGGGTCTCATCACTCTGCTAGTGCTCATGCCTGGGTCTCATCAGTCTGCTAGTGCTTATGCCTGGGTCTCATCACTCTGCTAGTGCCTATGCCTGGGTCTCATCACTCTGCTAGTGCTCATGCCTGGGTCTCATCACTCTGCTAGTGCTCATGCAAGGGCCTCATCATCACTCTGCTAGTGCTCATGCCTGGGTCTCATCACTCTGCTAGTGTTTATGCCTGGGACTCATCACTCCACTAGTGCCTTTGCCTGGGTCTCATCACTCTGCTAGTGCTTATGCCTGGGTCTCATCACTCTGCTAGTGCCTATGCCTGGGTCTCATCACTCTGCTAGTACTCATGTCTGGGTCTCATCACTCTGCTAGTGCTCATGCCTGGGTCTCATCACTCTGCTAGTGCTTATGCCTGGGTCTCATCACTCTGCTAGTGCTTATGCCTGGGTCTCAGCACTCTGCTAGTGCTTATGCCTGGGTCTCATCACTCTGCTAGTGCTTATGCCTGGGTCTCATCACTCTGCTAATGCTTATGCCTGGGTCTCATCACTCTGCTAGTGCCTATGCCTGGGTCTCATCACTCTGCTAGTGCCTATGCCTGGGTCTCATCACTCTGCTAGTGCCAATGCCTGGGTCTCATCACTCCGCTAGTGCTCATGCCTGGGTCTCATCACTCCGCTAGTGCTCATGCCTTGGTCTCATCACTCCGCTAGTGCTCATGCCTGGATATCATCACTCCGCTAGTGCTCATGCCTGGGTCTCATCACTCCGCTAGTGCTCATGCCTGGGTCTCATCACTCCGCTAGTGCTCATGCCTGGGTATCATCACTCTGCTAGTGCCTATGCCTGGGTCTCATCACTCTGCTAGTGCTCATGCCTGGGTCTCATCACTCTGCTAGTGCCTATGCCTGGGTCTCATCACTCTGCTAGTGCCTATGTCTGGGTCTCATCACTCCGCTAGTGCTCATGCCTGGGTCTCATCACTCTGCTAGTGCTCATGCCTGGGTCTCATCACTCCGCTAGTGCTCATGCCTGGGTATCATCACTCCGCTAGTGCTCATGCCTGGGTCTCATCACTCCGCTAGTGCTCATGCCTGGGTCTCATCACTCCGCTATTGCTCATGCCTGGGTCTCATCACTCCGCTAGTGCTCATGCCTGGGTCTCATCACTCCGCTAGTGCTCATGCCTGAGTATCATCACTCAGCTAGTGCTCATGCCTGGGTCTCATCACTCCGCTAGTGCTCATGCCTGGGTCTCATCACTCCGCTAGTGCTCATGCCTGGGTATCATCACTCTGCTAGTGCTCATGTCTGGGTCTCATCACTCTTCTAGCGCTTATGCCTTGGTCTCATCACTCTGCTAGTGCCTATGCCTGGGTCTCATCACTCTGCTAGTGCCTATGTCTGGGTCTCATCACTCCGCTAGTGCTCATGCCTGGGTCTCATCACTCTGCTAGTGCTCATGCCTGGGTCTCATCACTCCGCTAGTGCTCATGTCTGGGTCTCATCACTCTGCTAGTGCTCATGCCTGGGTCTCATCACTCTGCTAGTGTTTATGCCTGGGACTCATCACTCCACTAGTGCCTTTGCCTGGGTCTCATCACTCTGCTAGTGCTTATGCCTGGGTCTCATCACTCTGCTAGTGCCTATGCCTGGGTCTCAGCACTCTGCTAGTGCTCATGTCTGGGTCTCATCACTCTGCTAGTGCTCATGCCTGGGTCTCATCACTCTGCTAGTGCTTATGCCTGGGTCTCATCACTCTGCTAGTGCTTATGCCTGGGTCTCATCACTCTGCTAGTGCTTATGCCTGGGTCTCATCACTCTGCTAGTGCTTATGCCTGGGTCTCATCACTCTGCTACTGCTCATGCCTGGGTCTCATCACTCAGCTAATGCTTATGCCTGGGTCTCATCACTCTGCTAGTGCCTATGCCTGGGTCTCATCACTCTGCTAGTGCCTATGCCTGGGTCTCATCACTCTGCTAGTGCCAATGCCTGGGTCTCATCACTCCGCTAGTGCTCATGCCTGGGTCTCATCACTCCGCTAGTGCTCATGCCTGGGTCTCATCACTCCGCTAGTGCTCATGCCTGGATATCATCACTCCGCTAGTGCTCATGCCTTGGTCTCATCACTCCGCTAGTGCTCATGCCTGGGTCTCATCACTCCGCTGGTGCTCATGCCTGGGTATCATCACTCTGCTAGTGCCTATGCCTGGGTCTCATCACTCTGCTAGTGCTCATGCCTGGGTCTCATCACTCTGCTAGTGCCTATGCCTGGGTCTCATCACTCTGCTAGTGCCTATGTCTGGGTCTCATCACTCCGCTAGTGCTCATGCCTGGGTCTCATCACTCTGCTAGTGCTCATGCCTGGGTCTCATCACTCCGCTAGTGCTCATGCCTGGGTATCATCACTCCGCTAGTGCTCATGCCTGGGTCTCATCACTCCGCTAGTGCTCATGCCTGGGTCTCATCACTCCGCTATTGCTCATGCCTGGGTCTCATCACTCCGCTAGTGCTCATGCCTGGGTCTCATCACTCCGCTAGTGCTCATGCCTGAGTATCATCACTCCGCTAGTGCTCATGCCTGGGTCTCATCACTCCGCTAGTGCTCATGCCTGGGTCTCATCACTCCGCTAGTGCTCATGCCTGGGTATCATCACTCTGCTAGTGCTCATGTCTGGGTCTCATCACTCTTCTAGTGCTTATGCCTTGGTCTCATCACTCTGCTTGTGCCTATGCCTGGGTCTCTTCACTCTGCTAGTGCCTATGTCTGGGTCTCATCACTCCGCTAGTGCTCATGCCTGGGTCTCATAACTCTGCTAGTGCTCATGCCTGGGTCTCATCACTCCGCTAGTGCTCATGCCTGGGTATCATCACTCCGCTAGTGCTCATGCCCGGGTCTCATCACTCCGCTAATGCTCATGCCTGGGTCTCATCACTCTGCTATTGCTCATGCCTGGGTCTCATCACTCCGCTAGTGCTCATGCCTGGGTCTCATCACTCCGCTAGTGCCTATGCCTGGGTCTCATCACTCCGCTAGTGCTCATGCCTGGGTCTCATCACTACGCTAGTGCCTATGCCTGGGTATCATCACTCTGCTACTGCTCATGCCTGGGTCTCATCACTCTGCTAGTGCCAATGCCTGGGTCTCATCACTCTGCTAGTGCTTATGCCTGGGTCTCATCACTCTGCTAGTGTTTATGCCTGGGACTCATCACTCCACTAGTGCCTATGCCTGGGTCTCATCACTTTGCTAGTGCTCATGCCTGGGTCTCATCACTCTGCTAGTGCCAATGCCTGGGTCTCATCACTCTGCTAGTGCCTATGCCTGGGACTCATCACTCTGCTAGTGCTCATGCCTGGGTCTCATCACTCTGCTAGTGCTCATGCCTGGGTCTCATCACTCTGCTACTGCTCATGCCTGGGTCTCATCACTCTGCTACTACTCATGCCTGGGTCTCATCACTCTGCTAGTGCCTATGCCTGGGTCTCATCACTCTGCTAGTGCTCATGCCTGGGTCTCATCACTCTGCTACTGCTCATGCCTGGGTCATACTTGCCTACCTGACCCTCTCCATGAGGGAGAAAATGCTCTGTTCCTGGACTTTCCTGGTAATGTATGATAGCCATCACCTGTGGTGAAACACCTTTCTTATCAATTAACTAGCTCACCACAGGTGATGGCAATCATACATTACCAGGAAAGTCCAGGAACAGAGCATTTTCTCCCTCATGGAGAGGGTCAGGTAGGCAAGTATGGCCTGGGTCTCATCACTCTGCTACTGCTCATGCCTGGGTCTCATCACTCTGCTACTACTCATGCCTGGGTCTCATCACTCTGCTAGTGCCTATGTCTGGGTCTCATCACTCTGCTAGTGCTCATGTCTGGGTCTCATCACTCTGCTACTGCTCATGCCTGGGTCTCATCACTCTGCTAATGCTCATGCCTGGGTCTCATCACTCTGCTAGTGCTAATGCCTGGGTCTCATCACTCTGCTAGTGTCTATGCCTGGGTCTCATCACTCTGCTAGTGCTCATGCCTTGGTCTCATCACTCTGCTAGTGCTTATGCCTTGGTCTCATCACTCTGCTAGTGCTTATGCCTGGGTCTCATCACTCTGCTATTGCTTATTCCTGGGTCTCATCACTCTGCTAGTACTCCAGCTTGGGTCTCATCACTCTGCTAGTGCTCATGCCTGGGTCTCATCACTCTGCTACTGCTCATGCCTGGGTCTCATCACTCTGCTACTACTCATGCCTGGGTCTCATCACTCTGCTGGTGCTCATGTCTGGGTCTCATCACTCTGATAGTGCTCATGTCTGGGTCTCATCACTCTGCTACTGCTCATGTCTGGGTCTCATCACTCTGCTAGTGCTCATGCCTGGGTCTCATCACTCCGCTAGTGCTCATGCCTGGGTATCATCACTCCGCTAGTGCTCATGCCTGGGTCTCATCACTCCGCTAGTGCTCATGCCTGGGTCTCATCACTCCGCTATTGCTCATGCCTGGGTCTCATCACTCCGCTAGTGCTCATGCCTGGGTCTCATCACTACGCTAGTGCTCATGCCTGGGTATCATCACTCTGCTAGTGCCTATGTCTGGGTCTCATCACTCCGCTAGTGCTCATGCCTGGGTCTCATCACTCTGCTAGTGCTCATGCCTGGGTCTCATCACTCCGCTAGTGCTCATGCCTGGGTATCATCACTCCGCTAGTGCTCATGCCTGGGTCTCATCACTCCGCTAGTGCTCATGCCAGGGTCTCATCACTCTGCTATTGCTCATGCCTGGGTCTCATCACTCCGCTAGTGCTCATGCCTGGGTCTCATCACTCCGCTAGTGCCTATGCCTGGGTCTCATCACTCCGCTAGTGCTCATGCCTGGGTCTCATCACTCCGCTAGTGCCTATGCCTGGGTCTCATCACTCTGCTACTGCTCATGCCTGGGTCTCATCACTCTGCTAGTGCCAATGCCTGGGTCTCATCACTCTGCTAGTGCTTATGCCTGGGTCTCATCACTCTGCTAGTGTTTATGCCTGGGACTCATCACTCCACTAGTGCCTATGCCTGGGTCTCATTACTTTGCTAGTGCTCATGCCTGGGTCTCATCACTCTGCTAGTGCCAATGCCTGGGTCTCATCACTCTGCTAGTGCCTATGCCTGGGACTCATCACTCTGCTAGTGCTCATGCCTGGGTCTCATCACTCTGCTAGTGCTCATGCCTGGGTCTCATCACTCTGCTACTGCTCATGCCTGGGTCTCATCACTCTGCTACTACTCATGCCTGGGTCTCATCACTCTGCTAGTGCCTATGCCTGGGTCTCATCACTCTGCTAGTGCTCATGCCTGGGTCTCATCACTCTGCTACTGCTCATGCCTGGGTCTCATCACTCTGCTACTGCTCATGCCTGGGTCTCATCACTCTGCTACTACTCATGCCTGGGTCTCATCACTCTGCTAGTGCCTATGTCTGGGTCTCATCACTCTGCTAGTGTCTATGCCTGGGTCTCATCACTCTGCTAGTGCTCATGTCTGGGTCTCATCACTCTGCTAGTGCTCATGCCTGGGTCTCATCACTCTACTAATGTTCTTGCCTGGGTCTCATCACTCTGCTAGTGCCTATGCCTGGGTCTCATCACTCTGCTAGTACCTATGCCTGGGTCTCATCACTCCGCTAGTGCTCATGCCTGGGTCTCATCAGTTCGCTAGTACCTATGCCTGGGTCTCATCACTCTGCTAGTGCTCATGCCTTGGTCTCATCACTCTGCTAGTGCTTATGCCTGGGTCTCATCACTCTACTAATGCTCATGCCTGGGTCTCATCACTCTGCTAGTGCACGTGCCTGGGTCTCATCACTCTGCTTTTGCTTATTCCTGGGTCTCATCACTCTGCTAGTACTCCAGCTTGGGTCTCATCACTCTGCTAGTGCTCATGCCTGGGTCTCATCACTCTGCTACTGCTCATGCCTGGGTCTCATCACTCTGCTACTGCTCATGCCTGGGTCTCATCACTCTGCTACTGCTCATGTCTGGGTCTCATCACTCCGCTAGTGCTCATGTCTGGGTCTCATCACTCTGCTAGTGCTCATGTCTGGGTCTTATCACTCTGCTAGTGCTTATGCCTGGGTCTCATCACTCTGCTAGTGCTCATGTCTGGGTCTCATCACTCTGCTAGTGCTTATGCCTGGGTCTCATCACTCTGCTAGTGCCAATGCCTGGGTCTCATCACTCTGCTAGTGCTTATGCCTGGGTCTCATCACTCTGCTAGTGCTTATGCCTGGGTCTCATCACTTTGCTAGTGCTCATGCCTGGGTCTCATCACTCTGCTAGTGCTCATGCCTGGGTCTCATCACTCTGCTAGTGCTCATGCCTGGGTCTCATCACTCTGCTACTGCTCATGCCTGGGCCTCATCACTCTGCTAGTGCTCATGCCTGGGTCTCATCACTCTGCTAGTGCTCATGCCTGGGTCTCATCACTCTGCTACTGCTCATGCCTGGGTCTCATCAGTCTGCTACTGCTCATGCCTGGGTCTCATCACTCTGCTACTGCTCATGTCTGGGTCTCATCACTCTTCTAGTGCTTATGCCTGGGTCTCATCACTCTGCTAGTGCCTATGCCTGGGTCTCATCACTCTGCTAGTGCCTATGCCTGGGTCACATCACTCCGCTAGTGCCTATGTCTGGGTCTCATCACTCCGCTAGTGCTCATGCCTGGGTCTCATCACTCTGCTACTGCTCATGCCTGGGTCTCATCACTCTGCTATTGCTCATGCCTGGGTCTCATCACTCTTCTAGTGCTCATGCCTGGGTCTCATCACTCCGCTAGTGCTCATGCCTGGGTCTCATCACCCCGCTAGTGCCTATGCCTGGGTCTCATCACTCTGCTATTGCTCATGCCTGGGTCTCATCACTCTTCTAGTGCTCATGCCTGGGTCTCATCACTCTGCTAGTGCTCATGCCTGGGTCTCATCACTCTGCTATTGCTCATGCCTGGGTCTCATCACTCCGCTACTGCTCATGCCTGGGACTCATCACTCCGCTAGTGCCTATGCCTGGGTCTCATCACTCCGCTAGTGATCATGCCTGGGTCTCATCACTCCGCTAGTGCCTATGCCTGGGTCTCATCACTCTGCTACTGCTCATGCCTGGGTCTCATCACTCTGCTAGTGCCAATGCCAGGGTCTCATCACTCTGCTAGTGCTTATGCCTGGGTCTCATCACTCCGCTAGTGTTTATGCCTGGGACTCATCACTCCACTAGTGCCTATGCCTGGTCTCATCACTCTGCTAGTGCTCATGCCTGGGTCTCATCACTCTGCTAGTGCTCATGCCTGGGTCTCATCACTCTGCTAGTGCTCATGTCTGGGTCTCATCACTCTGCTACTGCTCATGCCTGGGTCTCATCACTCTGCTAGTGCTCATGCCTGGGTCTCATCACTCTGCTAGTGCTCATGCCTTGGTCTCATCACTCTGCTAGTGCTTATGCCTGGGTCTCATCACTCTACTAATGCTCATGCCTGGGTCTCATCACTCTGCTAGTGCTCATGCCTGGGTCTCATCACTCTGCTATTGCTTATTCCTGGGTCTCATCACTCTGCTAGTACTCCAGCTTGGGTCTCATCACTCTGCTAGTGCTCATGCCTGGGTCTCATCACTCTGCTACTGCTCATGCCTGGGTCTTATCACTCTGCTACTACTCATGCCTGGGTCTCATCACTCTGCTAGTGCTCAAGTCTGGGTCTCATCACTCTGCTAGTGCTTATGCCTGGGACTCATCACTCTACTAATGTTCATGCATGGGTCTCATCACTCTGCTAGTGCTCATGCCTGGGTCTCATCACTCTACTAATGTTCATGCATGGGTCTCATCACTCTGCTAGTGCTCATGCCTGGGTCTCGTCACTCTGCTAGTGCTCATGCCTGGGTCTCATCACTCTGCTAGTGCTCATGCCTGGGTCTCATCACTCTGCTAGTGTCTATGCCTGGGTCTCATCACTCTGCTAGTACCTATGCCTGGGTCTCATCACTCCGCTAGTGCTTATGCCTGGGTCTCATCACTCTGCTAGTGCTCATGCCTTGGTCTCATCACTCTGCTAGTGCTCATGCCTGGGTCTCATCACTCTGCTAGTGCTCATGCCTGGGTCTCATCAGTTCGCTAGTACCTATGCCTGGGTCTCATCACTCTGCTAGTGCTCATGCCTTGGTCTCATCACTCTGCTAGTGCTCATGCATGGGTCTCATCACTCTGCTAGTGCTCATGCCTGGGTCTCATCACTCTGCTAGTGCTCATGCCTGGGTCTCATCACTCTGCTAGTGCTCATGCCTGGGTCTCATCACTCTGCTAGTGCCTATGCCTGGGTCTTATCACTCTGCTAGTGCCTATGCCTGGGTCTCATCACTCTGCTAGTGCTCATGCCTGGGTCTCATCACTTTGCTAGTGCTCATGCCTGGGTCTCATCACTCTGCTAGTGCTTATGCCTGGGTCTCATCACTCTGCTAGTGCTCATGCCTGGGTCTCATCACTCTGCTAGTGCTCATGCCTGGGTCTCATCACTTTGCTAGTGCTCATGCCTGGGTCTCATCACTCCGCTAGTGCCAATGCCTGGGTCTCATCACTCCGCTAGTGCTCATGCCTGGGTCTCATCACTCCGCTAGTGCTCATGCCTGGGTCTCATCACTCCGCTAGTGCTCATGCCTGGGTATCATCACTCCGCTAGTGCTCATGCCTGGGTCTCATCACTCCGCTAGTGCTCATGCCTGGGTCTCATCACTCTGCTACTGCTCATGCCTGGGTCTCATCACTCTGCTACTACTCATGCCTGGGTCTCATCACTCTGCTAGTGCTCATGCCTGGGTCTCATCACTCTGCTAGTGCTCATGCCTGGGTCTCATCACTCTGCTAGTGCTCATGCCTGGGTCTCATCACTCCGCTAGTGCCTATGCCTGGGTCTCATCACTCTGCTACTGCTCATGCCTGGGTCTCATCACTCTGCTAGTGCCAATGCCTGGGTCTCATCACTCTGCTAGTGCTTATGCCTGGGTCTCATCACTCTGCTAGTGTTTATGCCTGGGACTCATCACTCCACTAGTGCCTATGCCTGGGTCTCATTACTTTGCTAGTGCTCATGCCTGGGTCTCATCACTCTGCTAGTGCCAATGCCTGGGTCTCATCACTCTGCTAGTGCCTATGCCTGGGACTCATCACTCTGCTAGTGCTCATGCCTGGGTCTCATCACTCTGCTAGTGCTCATGCCTGGGTCTCATCACTCTGCTACTGCTCATGCCTGGGTCTCATCACTCTGCTACTACTCATGCCTGGGTCTCATCACTCTGCTAGTGCCTATGCCTGGGTCTCATCACTCTGCTAGTGCTCATGCCTGGGTCTCATCACTCTGCTACTGCTCATGCCTGGGTCTCATCACTCTGCTACTGCTCATGCCTGGGTCTCATCACTCTGCTACTACTCATGCCTGGGTCTCATCACTCTGCTAGTGCCTATGTCTGGGTCTCATCACTCTGCTAGTGTCTATGCCTGGGTCTCATCACTCTGCTAGTGCTCATGTCTGGGTCTCATCACTCTGCTAGTGCTCATGCCTGGGTCTCATCACTCTACTAATGTTCTTGCCTGGGTCTCATCACTCTGCTAGTGCCTATGCCTGGGTCTCATCACTCTGCTAGTACCTATGCCTGGGTCTCATCACTCCGCTAGTGCTCATGCCTGGGTCTCATCAGTTCGCTAGTACCTATGCCTGGGTCTCATCACTCTGCTAGTGCTCATGCCTTGGTCTCATCACTCTGCTAGTGCTTATGCCTGGGTCTCATCACTCTACTAATGCTCATGCCTGGGTCTCATCACTCTGCTAGTGCACGTGCCTGGGTCTCATCACTCTGCTTTTGCTTATTCCTGGGTCTCATCACTCTGCTAGTACTCCAGCTTGGGTCTCATCACTCTGCTAGTGCTCATGCCTGGGTCTCATCACTCTGCTACTGCTCATGCCTGGGTCTCATCACTCTGCTACTGCTCATGCCTGGGTCTCATCACTCTGCTACTGCTCATGTCTGGGTCTCATCACTCCGCTAGTGCTCATGTCTGGGTCTCATCACTCTGCTAGTGCTCATGTCTGGGTCTTATCACTCTGCTAGTGCTTATGCCTGGGTCTCATCACTCTGCTAGTGCTCATGTCTGGGTCTCATCACTCTGCTAGTGCTTATGCCTGGGTCTCATCACTCTGCTAGTGCCAATGCCTGGGTCTCATCACTCTGCTAGTGCTTATGCCTGGGTCTCATCACTCTGCTAGTGCTTATGCCTGGGTCTCATCACTTTGCTAGTGCTCATGCCTGGGTCTCATCACTCTGCTAGTGCTCATGCCTGGGTCTCATCACTCTGCTAGTGCTCATGCCTGGGTCTCATCACTCTGCTACTGCTCATGCCTGGGCCTCATCACTCTGCTAGTGCTCATGCCTGGGTCTCATCACTCTGCTAGTGCTCATGCCTGGGTCTCATCACTCTGCTACTGCTCATGCCTGGGTCTCATCAGTCTGCTACTGCTCATGCCTGGGTCTCATCACTCTGCTACTGCTCATGTCTGGGTCTCATCACTCTTCTAGTGCTTATGCCTGGGTCTCATCACTCTGCTAGTGCCTATGCCTGGGTCTCATCACTCTGCTAGTGCCTATGCCTGGGTCACATCACTCCGCTAGTGCCTATGTCTGGGTCTCATCACTCCGCTAGTGCTCATGCCTGGGTCTCATCACTCTGCTACTGCTCATGCCTGGGTCTCATCACTCTGCTATTGCTCATGCCTGGGTCTCATCACTCTTCTAGTGCTCATGCCTGGGTCTCATCACTCCGCTAGTGCTCATGCCTGGGTCTCATCACCCCGCTAGTGCCTATGCCTGGGTCTCATCACTCTGCTATTGCTCATGCCTGGGTCTCATCACTCTTCTAGTGCTCATGCCTGGGTCTCATCACTCTGCTAGTGCTCATGCCTGGGTCTCATCACTCTGCTATTGCTCATGCCTGGGTCTCATCACTCCGCTACTGCTCATGCCTGGGACTCATCACTCCGCTAGTGCCTATGCCTGGGTCTCATCACTCCGCTAGTGATCATGCCTGGGTCTCATCACTCCGCTAGTGCCTATGCCTGGGTCTCATCACTCTGCTACTGCTCATGCCTGGGTCTCATCACTCTGCTAGTGCCAATGCCAGGGTCTCATCACTCTGCTAGTGCTTATGCCTGGGTCTCATCACTCCGCTAGTGTTTATGCCTGGGACTCATCACTCCACTAGTGCCTATGCCTGGTCTCATCACTCTGCTAGTGCTCATGCCTGGGTCTCATCACTCTGCTAGTGCTCATGCCTGGGTCTCATCACTCTGCTAGTGCTCATGTCTGGGTCTCATCACTCTGCTACTGCTCATGCCTGGGTCTCATCACTCTGCTAGTGCTCATGCCTGGGTCTCATCACTCTGCTAGTGCTCATGCCTTGGTCTCATCACTCTGCTAGTGCTTATGCCTGGGTCTCATCACTCTACTAATGCTCATGCCTGGGTCTCATCACTCTGCTAGTGCTCATGCCTGGGTCTCATCACTCTGCTATTGCTTATTCCTGGGTCTCATCACTCTGCTAGTACTCCAGCTTGGGTCTCATCACTCTGCTAGTGCTCATGCCTGGGTCTCATCACTCTGCTACTGCTCATGCCTGGGTCTTATCACTCTGCTACTACTCATGCCTGGGTCTCATCACTCTGCTAGTGCTCAAGTCTGGGTCTCATCACTCTGCTAGTGCTTATGCCTGGGACTCATCACTCTACTAATGTTCATGCATGGGTCTCATCACTCTGCTAGTGCTCATGCCTGGGTCTCATCACTCTACTAATGTTCATGCATGGGTCTCATCACTCTGCTAGTGCTCATGCCTGGGTCTCGTCACTCTGCTAGTGCTCATGCCTGGGTCTCATCACTCTGCTAGTGCTCATGCCTGGGTCTCATCACTCTGCTAGTGTCTATGCCTGGGTCTCATCACTCTGCTAGTACCTATGCCTGGGTCTCATCACTCCGCTAGTGCTTATGCCTGGGTCTCATCACTCTGCTAGTGCTCATGCCTTGGTCTCATCACTCTGCTAGTGCTCATGCCTGGGTCTCATCACTCTGCTAGTGCTCATGCCTGGGTCTCATCAGTTCGCTAGTACCTATGCCTGGGTCTCATCACTCTGCTAGTGCTCATGCCTTGGTCTCATCACTCTGCTAGTGCTCATGCATGGGTCTCATCACTCTGCTAGTGCTCATGCCTGGGTCTCATCACTCTGCTAGTGCTCATGCCTGGGTCTCATCACTCTGCTAGTGCTCATGCCTGGGTCTCATCACTCTGCTAGTGCCTATGCCTGGGTCTTATCACTCTGCTAGTGCCTATGCCTGGGTCTCATCACTCTGCTAGTGCTCATGCCTGGGTCTCATCACTTTGCTAGTGCTCATGCCTGGGTCTCATCACTCTGCTAGTGCTTATGCCTGGGTCTCATCACTCTGCTAGTGCTCATGCCTGGGTCTCATCACTCTGCTAGTGCTCATGCCTGGGTCTCATCACTTTGCTAGTGCTCATGCCTGGGTCTCATCACTCCGCTAGTGCCAATGCCTGGGTCTCATCACTCCGCTAGTGCTCATGCCTGGGTCTCATCACTCCGCTAGTGCTCATGCCTGGGTCTCATCACTCCGCTAGTGCTCATGCCTGGGTATCATCACTCCGCTAGTGCTCATGCCTGGGTCTCATCACTCCGCTAGTGCTCATGCCTGGGTCTCATCACTCTGCTACTGCTCATGCCTGGGTCTCATCACTCTGCTACTACTCATGCCTGGGTCTCATCACTCTGCTAGTGCTCATGCCTGGGTCTCATCACTCTGCTAGTGCTCATGCCTGGGTCTCATCACTCTGCTAGTGCTCATGCCTGGGTCTCATCACTCCGCTAGTGCCTATGCCTGGGTCTCATCACTCTGCTAGTGCTCATGCCTTGGTCTCATCACTCTGCTAGTGCTCATGTCTGGGTCTCATCACTCTGCTAGTGCTCATGCCCTGGTCTCATCACTCTGCTAGTGCTCATGCCTGGGTCTCATCACTCTGCTAGTGCTTACGCCTGGGTCTCATCACTCTGCTAGTGCCTATGCCTGGGTCTCATCACTCTGCTAGTGCCTATGCCTGGGTCTCATCACTCTGCTAGTGCTCATGCCTGGGTCTCATCACTCTGCTAGTGCTCATGCCTGGGTCTCATCACTCTGCTAGTGCTTATGCCTGGGTCTCATCACTCTGCTAGTGCTCATGCCTGGGTCTCATCACTCTGCTAGTGCTCATGCCTGGGTCTCATCACTTTGCTAGTGCTCATGCCTGGGTCTCATCACTCTGCTAGTGCCAATGCCTGGGTCTCATCACTCCGCTAGTGCTCATGCCTGGGTCTCATCACTCCGCTAGTGCTCATGCCTGGGTCTCATCACTCCGCTAGTGCTCATGCCTGGGTCTCATCACTCCGCTAGTGCTCATGCCTGGGTCTCATCACTCCGCTAGTGCTCATGCCTGGGTCTCATCACTCTGCTAGTGCCTATGCCTGGGTCTCATCACTCTGCTAGTGCTCATGCCTGGGTCTCATCACTCTGCTAGTGCTTATGCCTGAGTCTCATCACTCTGCTACTGCTCATGCCTGGGTCTCATCACTCTGCTACTGCTCATGCCTGGGTCTCATCACTCTGCTAGTGCTCATGCCTGGGTCTCATCACTCTGCTAGTGCTCATGCCTGGGTCTCATCACTCCGCTAGTGCCTATGCCTGGGTCTCATCACTCTGCTAGTGCTCATGCCTTGGTCTCATCACTCTGCTAGTGCTCATGCCTTGGTCTCATCACTCTGCTAGTGCTCATGCCTTGGTCTCATCACTCTGCTAGTGCTCATGCCTGGGTCTCATCACTCTGCTAGTGCTCATGCCTTGGTCTCATCACTCTGCTAGTGCTCATGTGGAGATGTGCCCCGTGTCCCAGGGCACATCGGACCGGCAGGGTGCAGGGGATCTGCATCCCTTGCAGATCCTGGCTGTGGGCAGCGCTGGGGCAGCTTGCGACTTCCGGAGCGGTGGCCAATCGGAGACGGGCGCGGTGAGCCAATCGGCGCTCGCCACGTCATAGGCCCCGCCCCCGGCATCTGACGTCAGACGCCGGAAGGGAGCCGAAGAGACCGCGCGCGCGGAAGAGCGCGAAGAAAGCAGCCGGGATCTGGAGAGAGGAGTCGGCGCGCCGGAGCGCAGAAGAGAGTCCGGCGCGGAGGAGAAGACGACGGCCGTTTGAAGAAGAGCTCCGGTGGCCGCTGAAGAGGCCGGAAGATGTCGGGCTCCTGCAAGAAGATGTCCAGCGGTGGCTGGATGCGGGGAAGCGGAGGCGACGCCGCTGGCCAGGACGGGTCAGCGGCAGAAGAGGGCGCTGGAGATCCCTGGATCAGGTGAGGCCTCAGTGAGGCAACTTTCACCCCCTCCCCTTTTCCTCCCTAAACCACCAAGGACGGGCATTAGGCCCGGGGGCACAATTCAGGTACTAGGCCTGTTGCGCAGATAGGAGGTTGGGGGTCACCATCTGAGTCGGTGGTTTGGGCTGATGTGTGTGTTGTTACTGTGCAGGACAATATGTTGTTTTAGAGTTTGTGCATAGTTTGTGTTGCACCACCCACACTTGAGCCAGTTTGAGGGCTTTGTTATGCGGCTAGTGTAGCGGACGCACACTAGGTTAGAGTGAGGCCCTGCACGGCTGTTTCTCTCTTTGCCTCCTTACAGGGACCTGTAAGTGGAGAAGATCGGAGTACAAGACGTAGGACGGTGAGTAACATCGGTCTGTGTGTTCCTTCTGTGTTCGTCCCTATCTGTCTCCCTTCCTTCAGGGCAAGCGGTGAGCCTTGCACGCCGGTGCAAGGTAGAATTTCCACCTGGTGCGAGAGTGCCAATAGGTGAAATTCGGGCTCTGAGGCGGACGCCTGGGATGACCCTCACCTAGCCCGAAAGCACTATTTTCCTCGGCTCCGGAGGGCGTTTCGGTCCACAGTCAGGAGGACAGCACTCAGCAATCTCCTTCCTCCTAGGTCATCGTGTCCGGATCCGATTGAAGATTGCCAGGTCCGTTGAAGGTTCCGGTACCTGAAGGTGAGAGAGAGCGGTGCCTGGTGAGTACCATAGCTACACCTGCACAGCAGCAGGCACCACCACACGCACCGCCGCACCTCTTACATTTTTGGCGTAGTCGGCAGGATCAAGGATTCCGGACACGATGTGGAACGCCACCAAGAAGACCTCCCTGCGGACTGCTCCGGAACAGACTCACCCCCAGATGCGTGCGGATCAGAGCGACTGGGTGACGGTGTCTGGGGCAGACCTCCTGAAGATGGTGCAGCGGTCGGTCCAGCGTGAAAAGGAAGAGCGCCGGGAGAAGGGGCGCAAGAAAGCCGCCGTGACGCCCTGCAAGAAATGTCGGCAAACGGGACACGTTGCCGATGAGTGTACTTGGCGAGAGACGTCCCCAAAGAAGGTGGTCCAGGAAGCGGACCGAAGACGTCAGAAGGGCCAAGCAAAGAAAGAGTCCTGGTGTTTGCTCTGCGGAAATTACGGGCATGAGCACAACAGTTGTCCCTGGGATGAAGAGTTGAGCCAAGACGAGGTTGATTCCAGGTGTGAAAACTGTGGAGATCCCCGACATCGGCTCCTGGAGTGTCCATGGACGGAAGGCAGGACAGACTACGAAGCCACGGTGAAGCAGCTGACGGAGTCTCGTCAGCAACTTTGGGACCGGGTGGCTGCAGAGCCCGTGTGCGCGCTCTGCGAGGCTAGGGGACATGAGTTTCCCGATTGTCCGTGGAGTGAAGACCGGATGATTGCGGATGGTCGTGCCCAGAGATGGGAGGAGGAAACCAGGGAAATGGAGCGGAAGACCCTGCTTGAATATAGTTCGCAGGTGCCCATTTCCTCTGAGCCGGAACCAACGGGTGAAGATTCCCCAGTGAAGGAGGTGGACAAGGAACCCGTCTTGGAGAAGGTGGCAGTGGCCCTCCCTTGTTGGAAGTGTCGGCGACCAGGACATGCGGCCAGTGAGTGCCCCTGGGAAGATGCCGCGGACCTACTCTGTCCCAAGAAAGCGACCCCAATAAGGCAGAATCCTTTCCCGCATAAGGCGGAGGTGGACGACTGGGAGGTGAAGAGACCACGCTGCGAAGAAAAGCGTGAAGACCCAGTGACGGAGACGTCCGGAATCTCCCCGCGATGGAACCGTCCACGACCAGGACGTGCGGAACAGGTGTGTCCTGGGTACCAAGAGATGCCAGCGGAAGAGGAGTACGCTGAGGAAGTAAAGATGCCAGCGGAAGCGAAGGAGTACGCTGAAGAAGTAAAGATGCCAGCGGAAGGGACCAAGTACGCTGAGGAGGAAAATAATCCCCTAGTCCAGGTATCGGTGGAGGAGGACTCGGACTACGGTGAGATGTCCGCCGAGGAATCCCTCCAAGAGCAGACGGAGGACGACTCGGGCATAGGAAGCGCCGACGAGAGCAACTGGCAGGATCGGGTGGAGTCGTGCTCCTGGTTGAATGCCC
Organism: Pseudophryne corroboree; assembly: GCF_028390025.1. Classification (NCBI taxonomy): domain Eukaryota; kingdom Metazoa; phylum Chordata; class Amphibia; order Anura; family Myobatrachidae; genus Pseudophryne; species Pseudophryne corroboree. The sequence goes on along the minus strand of NC_086444.1, from coordinate 14,570,087 downwards.
TCCATGAAGAGGAGGAGGTAGTCCTGGAACAAGAATACCTGCCGGAAGTGCCGAAATGGACGGACGTACGGGGAGAGGATCGTGATGCCGTGGGAGGACCCGTTCCAGAGGAAGACATGGGACCTTTGGAGATGCCCCACGAGGAGATGCGACAGATGGTGGTTGTTGCCCGGGAGGAAACGGATTCCCCGGAGGATTCCGCTGTTGGGTGGTGGTCGGTACCACACACAGAAGACAGGGACGATGCCACAGACGACATGGGAGGTCAAGAGTGGGTGACTGTTGTCCCCGTGGAGGAAGATTCCCCTTGGCGGCCAACGTCGAGCGACCGTGAGGAGATGCCACTCACCCAGAGGATCCGCCGATGGAGGTCAGGAGGTAAGAAGAGGAACCCGGAGCTGGAGGTGGAAGGATGTGGGGTCACGGTCTGTACCCTCGAACGGCCTGGTGAGTACCGAAGCTACACCTGCACGGCAGCAGGCACCACCACACGCACCGCCGCACCTCTTACACTCATGCCTGGGTCTCATCACTCTGCTAGTGCTCATGCCTGGGTCTCATCACTCTGCTAGTGCTCATGCCTGGGTCTCATCACTCTGCTAGTGCCTATGTCTGGGTCTCATCACTCTGCTAGTGCTCATGCCTTGGTCTCATCACTCTGCTAGTGCTTATGCCTGGGTCTCATTACTCTACTAATGCTCATGCCTGGGTCTCATCACTCTGCTAGTGCCTATGCCTGGGTCTCATCACTCTGCTAGTGCTCATGCCTTGGTCTCATCACTCTGCTAGTGCTCATGCCTTGGTCTCATCACTCTGCTAGTGCTTATGACTGGGTCTCATCACTCTACTAATGCTCATGCCTGGGTCTCATCACTCTGCTAGTGCCTATGCCTGGGTCTCATCACTCTGCTAGTACCTATGCCTGGGTCTCATCACTCCGCTAGTGCTCATGCCTGCGTCTCATCACTCTGCTAGTGCTCATGCCTGGGTCTCATCACTCTGCTAGTGCTCATGCCTTGGTCTCATCACTCTGCTAGTGCTTATGCCTTGGTCTCATCACTCTACTAATGCTCATGCCTGGGTCTCATCACTCTGCTAGTGCCTATGCCTGGGTCTCATCACTCTGCTAGTACCTATGCCTGGGTCTCATCACTCCGCTAGTGTTCATGCCTGCGTCTCATCACTCTGCTAGTACCTATGCCTGGGTCTCATCACTCTGCTAGTGCTCATGCTTTGTTCTCATCACTCTGCTAGTGCTCATGCCTGGGTCTCATCACTCTGCTACTGCTCATGCCTGGGTCTCATCACTCCGCTAGTGCTCATGCCTGGGTCTCATCACTGCGCTAGTGCTTATTAGAGATGTGCACCGGAAATTTTTCGGGTTTTGTGTTTTGGTTTTGGGTTCGGTTCCGTGGCCGTGTTTTGGGTTCGAACGCGTTTTGGCAAAACCTCACCGAATTTTTTTTGTCGGATTCGGGTGTGTTTTGGATTCGGGTGTTTTTTTCAAAAAACCTTAAAAAACAGCTTAAATCATAGAATTTGGGGGTCATTTTGATCCCAAAGTATTATTAACCTCAATAACCATAATTTCCACTCATTTTCAGTCTATTCTGAACACCTCACACCTCACAATATTATTTTTAGTCCTAAAATTTGGACCGAGGTCGCTGGATGACTAAGCTCAGCGACCCAAGTGGCCGACACAAACACCTGGCCCATCTAGGAGTGGCACTGCAGTGTCACGCAGGATGGCCCTTCCAAAAAACACTCCCCAAACAGCACATGACGCAAAGAAAAAAAGAGGCGCAATGAGGTAGCCGTGTGAGTAAGCTAAGCGACCCTAGTGGCCGACACAAACACCTGGCCCATCTAGGAGTGGCACTGCAGTGTCACGCAGGATGGCCCTTCCAAAAAACACTCCCCAAACAGCACATGACGCAAAGAAAAAAAGAGGCGCAATGAGGTAGCTGTGTGACTAAGCTCAGCGACCCAAGTGGCCGACACAAACACCTGGCCCATCTAGGAGTGGCACTGCAGTGTCACGCAGGATGGCCCTTCCAAAAAACACTCCCCAAACAGCACATGACGCAAAGAAAAATGAAAGAAAAAAGAGGTGCAAGATGGAATTGTCCTTGGGCCCTCCCACCCACCCTTATGTTGTATAAACAGGACATGCACACTTTAACCAACCCATCATTTCAGTGACAGGGTCTGCCACACGACTGTGACTGAAATGACGGGTTGGTTTGGACCCCCACCAAAAAAGAAGCAATTAATCTCTCCTTGCACAAACTGGCTCTACAGAGGCAAGATGTCCACCTCATCATCATCCTCCGATTCATCACCGTGTACATCCCCCTCCTCACAGATTATCAATTCGTCCCCACTGGAATCCACCATCACAGCTCCCTGTGTACTTTGTGGAGGCAATTGCTGCTGGTGAATGTCTCCATGGAGGAATTGATTATAATTCATTTTAATGAACATCATCTTCTCCACATTTTCTGGAAGTAACCTCGTACGCCGATTGCTGACAAGGTGAGCGGCGGCACTAAACACTCTTTCGGAGGACACACTTGTGGGAGGGCAGCTTAGGTAGAATAAAGCCAGTTTGTGCAAGGGCCTCCAAATTGCCTCTTTTTCCTGCCAGTATACGTACGGACTGTCTGACGTGCCTACTTGGATGCGGTCACTCATATAATCCTCCACCATTCTTTCAATGGGGAGAGAATCATATGCAGTGACAGTAGACGACATGTCCGTAATCGTTGGCAGGTCCTTCAGTCCGGACCAGATGTCAGCATCAGCAGTCGCTCCAGACTGCCCTGCATCACCGCCAGCGGGTGGGCTCGGAATTCTGAGCCTTTTCCTCGCACCCCCAGTTGCGGGAGAATGTGAAGGAGGAGATGTTGACAGGTCGCGTTCCGCTTGACTTGACAATTTTCTCACCAGCAGTTCTTTGAACCCCTGCAGACTTGTGTCTGCCGGAAAGAGAGATCCAAGGTAGGTTTTAAATCTAGGATCGAGCACGGTGGCCAAAATGTAGTGCTCTGATTTCAACAGATTGACCACCCGTGAATCCTTGTTAAGCGAATTAAGAGCTCCATCCACAAGTCCCACATGCCTAGCGGAATCGCTCTGTGTTAGCTCCTCCTTCAATGTCTCCAGCTTCTTCTGCAAAAGCCTGATGAGGGGAATGACCTGACTCAGGCTGGCAGTGTCTGAACTGACTTCACGTGTGGCAAGTTCAAAAGGTTGCAGAACCTTGCACAACGTTGAAATCATTCTCCACTGCGCTTGAGACAGGTGCATTCCACCTCCTATATCGTGCTCAGTTGTATAGGCTTGAATGGCCTTTTGCTGCTCCTCCAACCTCTGAAGCATATAGAGGGTTGAATTCCACCTCGTTACCACTTCTTGCTTCAGATGATGGCAGGGCAGGTTCAGGCGTTTTTGGTGTTGCTCCAGTCTTCTGTACGTGGTGCCTGTACGCCGAAAGTGTCCCGCAATTCTTCTGGCCACCGACAGCATCTCTTGCACGCCCCTCTCGTTTTTTAAATAATTCTGCACCACCAAATTCAAGGTATGTGCAAAACATGGGACGTGCTGGAATTTGCCCATATTTAATGCACACACAATATTGCTGGCGTTGTCCGATGCCACAAATCCACAGGAGAGTCCAATTGGGGTAAGCCATTCTGCGATGATCTTCCTCAGTTGCCGTAAGAGGTTTTTAGCTGTGTGCGTATTCTGGAAAGCGGTGATACAAAGCGTAGCCTGCCTAGGAAAGAGTTGGCGTTTGCGAGATGCTGCTACTGGTGCCGCCGCTGCTGTTCTTGCGGCGGGAGTCAATACATCTACCCAGTGGGCTGTCACAGTCATATAGTCCTGAGTCTGCCCTGCTCCACTTGTCCACATGTCCGTGGTTAAGTGGACATTGGGTACAACTGCATTTTTTAGGACACTGGTGAGTCTTTTTCTGAGGTCTGTGTACATTTTCGGTATCGCCTGCCTAGAGAAATGGAACCTAGATGGTATTTGGTACCGGGGACACAGTACCTCAATCAAGTCTATAGTTGGCTCTGCAGTAATGATGGATACCTAAACCACGTTTCTCACCGCCCAGGATGCCAAGGCCTCAGTTATCCGCTTTGCAGCAGGATGACTGCTGTGATATTTCATCTTCCTCGCAAAGGACTGTTGGACAGTCAATTGCTTGGTGGAAGTAGTAAAAGTCGTCTTACGACTTCCCCTCTGGGATGACCATCGACTCCCAGCAGCAACAACAGCAGCGCCAGCAGCAGTAGGCGTTACACGCAAGGATGCATCGGAGGAATCCCAGGCAGGAGAGGACTCGTCAGAATTGCCATTGACATGGCCTGCAGGACTATTGGCATTCCTGGGGAAGGAGGAAATTGACACTGAGGGAGTTGGTGGGGTGGTTTGCGTGAGCTTGGTTACAAGAGGAAGGGATTTACTGGTCAGTGGACTGCTTCCGCTGTCGCCCAAAGTTTTTGAACTTGTCACTGACTTATGATGAATGCGCTGCAGGTGACGTATAAGGGAGGATGTTCAGAGGTGGTTAACGTCCTTACCCCTACTTATTACAGCTTGACAAAGGCAACACACGGCTTGACAAATGTTGTCCGCATTTCTGTTGAAATACTTCCACACCGAAGAGCTGATTTTTTTGGTATTTTCACCAGGCATGTCAATGGCCATATTCCTCCCACGGACAACAGGTGTCTCCCCGGGTGCCTGACTTAAACAAACCACCTCACCATCAGAATCCTCCTGGTCAATTTCCTCCCCAGCGCCAGCAACACCCATATCCTCCTCATCCTGGTGTACTTCAACACTGACATCTTCAATCTGACTATCAGGAACTGGACTGCGGGTGCTCCTTCCAGCACTTGCAGGGGGCGTGCAAATGGTGGAAGGCGCATGCTCTTCACGTCCAGTGTTGGGAAGGTCAGGCATCGCAACCGACACAATTGGACTCTCCTTGTGGATTTGTGATTTCGAAGAACGCACAGTTCTTTGCTGTGCTTTTGCCAGCTTAAGTCTTTTCATTTTTCTAGCGAGAGGCTGAGTGCTTCCATCCTCATGTGAAGCTGAACCACTAGCCATGAACATAGGCCAGGGCCTCAGCCGTTCCTTGCCACTCTGTGTGGTAAATGGCATATTGGCAAGTTTACGCTTCTCCTCCGACGATTTTATTTTAGATTTTTGAGTCCTTTTTTTACTGATATTTTGTGTTTTGGATTTTACATGCTCTGTACTATGACATTGGGCATCGGCCTTGGCAGACGACGTTGATGGAATTTCATCGTCTCGGCCATGACTAGTGGCAGCAGCTTCAGCACGAGGTGGAAGTGGATCTTGATCTTTCCCTATTTTTGGAACCTCAACATTTTTGTTCTCCATATTTTAATAGGCACAACTAAAAGGCACCTCAGGTAAACAATGGAGATGGATGGATACTAGTATACTTATGGATGACGAGTGACTGACGACACAGAGGTAGCTACAGCCGTGGACTACCGTACTGCGTCTGCTAGTATAGAGATGATAATGATATAAAATATATATATATATATCACTACTGCAGGTATATATAATATAATGACGGACCTGCTGGACACTGTCAGCAGACTCCTAAACTACTAGTATGAAGAAGATAGAAAAAAAAAACCCACCACAGGTAGGTATACAATTATGGACGAACACTGACGACACAGAGGTAGCTACAGCCGTGGACTACCGTACTGCGTCTGCTAGTATAGAGATGATAATGATATAAAAAATATATATATATCACTACTGCAGGTATATATATAATATAATGACGGACCTGCTGGACACTGTCAGCAGACTCCTAAACTACTAGTATGAAGAAGATAGAAAAAAAAAACCCACCACAGGTAGGTATACAATTATGGACGAGCACTGACGACACAGAGGTAGCTACAGCCGTGGACTACCGTACTGCGTCTGCTAGTATAGAGATGATAATGATATAAAAAAATAAGAATTTACTTACCGATAATTCTATTTCTCGGAGTCCGTAGTGGATGCTGGGGTTCCTGAAAGGACCATGGGGAATAGCGGCTCCGCAGGAGACAGGGCACAAAAAGTAAAGCTTTAGGATCAGGTGGTGTGCACTGGCTCCTCCCCCTATGACCCTCCTCCAAGCCAGTTAGGTACTGTGCCCGGACGAGCGTACACAATAAGGGAGGAATTTTGAATCCCGGGTAAGACTCATACCAGCCACACCAATCACACCGTACAACTTGTGATCTAAACCCAGTTAACAGTATGATAACAGCGGAGCCTCTGAAAAGATGGCTCACAACAATAATAACCCGATTTTTGTAACTATGTACAAGTATTGCAGATAATCCGCACTTGGGATGGGCGCCCAGCATCCACTACGGACTCCGAGAAATAGAATTATCGGTAAGTAAATTCTTATTTTCTCTATCGTCCTAGTGGATGCTGGGGTTCCTGAAAGGACCATGGGGATTATACCAAAGCTCCCAAACGGGCGGGAGAGTGCGGATGACTCTGCAGCACCGAATGAGAGAACTCCAGGTCCTCTTTTGCCAGGATATCAAATTTGTAGAATTTTACAAACGTGTTCTCCCCTGACCACGTAGCTGCTCGGCAGAGTTGTAATGCCGAGACCTCTCGGGCAGCCGCCCAAGATGAGCCCACCTTCCTTGTGGAATGGGCCTTAACCGATTTAGACTGTGGCAGGCCTGTCTCAGAATGTGCAAGTTGAATTGTGTTACAAATCCAACGAGCAATCGCCTGCTTAGAAGCAGGCGCACCCAACTTGTTGGGTGCATACAGTATAAACAGCGAGTCAGATTTTCAGACTCCAGCTGTCCTGGAACATATTTTCAGGGCCCTGACAACTCCTAGCAACTTGGAGTCCTCCAAGTCCCTAGTAGGTGCAAGGCACCACAATAAGCTGGTTCAGGTGAAACACTGACACCACCTTAGGGAGAGAACTGGGGACGAGTCCGCAGCTCTGCCCTGTCCGAATGGACAAACAGATATGGGCTTTTTTTTTTTTTTTTGAGAAAAAACCACCAATTTGACACTCGCCTGGTCCAGGCCAGGGCCAAGAGCATGGTCACTTTTTATGTGAGATGCTTCAAATCCACATATTTGACTGGTTTTAAACCAATGTGATTTGAGGAATCCCAGAACTACGTTGAGATCCCACAGTGCCACTGGAGGCACAAAAAAGGGGTTTGTATATGCAATACTCCCTTGACAAACTTCTGGACTTCAGGAACTGAAGCCAATTCTTTCTGGAAGAAAATTTACAGGGCCGAATTTGAACCTTAATGGACCCCAATTTGAGGCCCATAGACACTCCTGTTTGCAGGAAATGCAGGAAACGACCGAGTTGAAATTTCTTTGTGGGGCCTTCCTGGCCTCACACCACGCAACATATTTTCGCCACACGTGGTGATAATGTTGTGCGGTCACCTCCTTTCTGGCTTTGACCAGGGTAGGAATGACCTCTTCCGGAATGCCTTTTTTCCCTTAGGATCCGGCTTTCCATCGCCATGCCGACAAACGCAGCTGCGGTAAGTCTTGGAACAGACATGGTACTTGCTGAAGCAAGTCCCTTCTTAGCGGCAGAGGCCATAAGACCTCTGTAAGCATCTCGTGAAGTTCCGGGTACCAAGTCCTTCTTGGCCAATCCGGAGCCATGAGTATAGTTCTTACTCCTCTACGTCTTATAATTCTCAGCACCTTAGGTATGAGAAGCAGAGGAGGGAACACATACACCGACTGGTACACCCACGGTGTTACCAGAACGTCCACATCTATTGCCTGAGGGTCTCTTGACCTGGCGCAATACCTGTCCCGTTTTTTGTTCAGACGGGACGCCATCATGTCCACCTTTGGTATTTCCCAACGGTTTACAATCATGTGGAAAAAACTTCTCAATGAAGTTTCCACTCTCCCGGGTGGAGGTCGTGCTGAGGAAGTCTGCTTCCCAGTTTCCATTCCCGGGATGAAAAACTGCTGACAGTGTTATCACATGATTTTCCGCCCAGCGAAAAGTCCTTGCAGTTTCTGCCATTGCCCTCCTGCTTCTTGTGTCGCCCTGTCTGTTTACGTGGGCGACTGCCGTGATGTTTTTCCCACTGGATCAATACCGGCTGACCTTGAAGCAGAGGTCTTGCTAAGCTTAGAGCATTATAAATTTACCCTTAGCTCCAGTATATTTATGTGGAGAAAAGTCTCCATACTTGATCACACTCCCTGAAAATTTTTTCCTTGTGTGACTGCTCCCCAGCCTCTCAGGCTGGGCTCCGTGGTTACCAGCATCCAATCCTGAATGCCGAATCTGCTGCCCTCTAGAAGATGAGCACTCTATAACCACCACAGGAGAGACACCCTTGTCCTTGGATATTGGGTTATCCGCTGATGCATCTGAAGATGCGATCCGGACCATTTGTCCAGCAGATCCCACTGAAAAGTTCTTACGTGAAATCTGCCGAATGGAATTGCTTCGTAGGAAGCCACCATTTTTACCAGGACCCTTGTGCAATGATGCACTGTTTTTAGGAGGTTCCTGACTTGCTCGGATAACTCCCTGGCTTTCTCTTCCGGGAGAAACACCTTTTTCTGGACTGTGTCCAGAATCATCCCTAGGCACAGCAGACGTGTCGTCGGGATCAGCTGCGATTTTGGAATATTTAGAATCCACCCGTGCTGATTGTAGCAGTATCCGAGATAGTGCTACTCCGACCTCCAACTGTTCCCTGGACTATGCCCCTATCAGGAGATCGTCCAAGTAAGGGATAATTAAGACGCCTTTTCTTCGAAGAAGAATCATCAATTCGGCCATTACCTTGGTAAAGACCCCAGGGTGCCGTGGACAATCCAAACGGCAGCGTCTGAAACTGATAGTGACAGTTCTGCACCACGAACCTGAGGTACCCTTAGTGAGAAGGGCAAATTTGGGACATAGAGGTAAGCATCCCTGATGTCCCGGGACACTATATAGTCCCCTTATTCCTGGTTCGTTATCACTGCTCTGAGTGACTTCATCTTAATTTGAACCTTTGTAAGTGTTCAAAAAAAATTCTTTAGAATAAGTCTCACCTAGCCTTCTGGCTTCAGTACCACAATATAGTGTGGAATAATACCCCTTTTCTGTAGTAGGAGGGGTAATTTAATTATCACCTGCTGGGAATACAGCTTGTGAATTTTTTTCCCATACTACCTCCTTGTCGGAGGGAGACTTGGTAGAGCAGACTTCAGGAGCCTGCGAAGGGGAAACGTCTCGACATTCCCATCTGTACCCCCGGGATACTACTTGTAGGATCCAGGGGTCCTGTACGGTCTCAGCGCCATGCTGAGAACTTGTCAGACGCGGTGGAACGCTTCTGTTCCTGGGAATGGGCTGCCTGCTGCAGTCTTCTTCCCTTTCCTCTATCCCTGGGCAGATATGATCTTATAGGGACGAGAGGACTGAGGCTGAAAAGACGGTGTCTTTTTCTGCAGAGATGTGACTTAGGGTAAAAAACGGTGGATTTTCCAGCAGTTGCCGTGACCACCAGGTCCGATGGACCGACCCCAAACAAGTCCTCTTCCTGTATACGGCCATACTGTGCCGTTTGGAATCTGCATCACCTGACCACTGTCGTGTCCATAACATCTTCTGGCAGTTATGGACATCGCGTTTATTCATGATGCCAGAGTGCAAATATCCCTCTGTGCATCTCGCATATATAGAAATGCTCTATAGTCAATAAAATACTGTCCCTGTCAAGGGTATCAATATTTTTAGTCAGGGAATCCGACCAAGCCACCCTAGCTCTGCACATCCAGGCTGAGGCGATCGCTGGCCGCAGTATAACACCAGTATGTGTGTATATACTTTTTATTATATTTTCCAGCCTTGTCAGCTGGTCCTTGAGGACGGCCCTATCTATAGACGGTACCGCCACTTGTTTTGATAAGCGTGTGAGCGCCTTATCCACCTTAAAGGGTGTTTCCCAACGCGCCCTAACTTCTGGCGGGAAAGGGTATACCGCCCATAATTTTCTATCGGGGGGAACCCACGCATCATCACACACTTTATTTAATTTATCTGATTCAGGAAAAACTATGGTAGTTTTTTCACATCCCACATAATACCCTCTTTTGTGGTACTTGTAGTATCAGAAATACGTAACACCTCCTTCATTGCCTTTAACGTGTGGCCCTAATAAGGAATACGTTTGTTTATTCACCGTCGACACTGGATTCAGTGTCCCTGTCTGTGTCTGTGTCGACCGACTAAAGTAAACGGGCGTTTTAAAACCCTTGACGGTGTTTTTGAGACGTCTGGACCGTACTAATTGTTTGTCGGCCGTCTCATGTCGTCAACCGACCTTGCAGCGTGTTGACATTATCACGTAATTTCCTAAATAAGCCATCCATTCCGGTGTCGACTCCCTAGAGAGTGACAGCACCATTACAGGCAATTGCTCCGCCTCCTCACCAACATCGTCCTCCTACCTGTCGACACACACGTACCGACACACAGCACACACACAGGGAATGCTCTGATAGAGGACAGGACCCACTAGCCCTTTGGAGAGACAGAGGGAGAGTTTGCCAGCACACACCAAAAACGCTATAATTATATAGGGACAACCTTATATAAGTGTTTTCCCTTATAGCATCTTAATATATATATAAGCATATCGCCAAATTAGTGCCCCCCCTCTCTGTTTTAACCCTGTTTCTGTAGTGCAGTGCAGGGGAGAGCCTGGGAGCCTTCCCTCCAGCCTTTCTGTGAGGGAAAATGGCGCTGTGTGCTGAGGAGATAGGCCCCGCCCCTTTTTCGGCGGCCTCGTCTCCCGCTCTTAACGGATTCTGGCAGGGGTTAAATATCTCCATATAGCCTCCGGAGGCTATATGTGAGGTATTTTTAGCCAAAATAGGTATTCATTTGCCTCCCAGGGCGCCCCCCTCCCAGCGCCCTGCACCCTCAGTGACTGCCGTGTGAAGTGTGCTGAGAGGAAAATGGCGCACAGCTGCAGTGCTGTGCGCTACCTTTAGAAGACTGAGGAGTCTTCTGCCGCCGATTCTGGACCTCTTCTTACTTCAGCATCTGCAAGGGGGCCGGCGGCAAGGCTCCGGTGACCATCCAGGCTGTACCTGTGATCGTCCCTCTGGAGCTGATGTCCAGTAGCCAAGAAGCCAATCCATCCTGCACGCAGGTGAGTTCACTTCTTCTCCCCTAAGTCCCTCGTTGCAGTGATCCTGTTGCCAGCAGGACTCACTGTAAAATAAAAAACCTAAGCTAAACTTTCCTAAGCAGCTCTTTAGGAGAGCCACCTAGATTGCACCCTTCTCGGCCGGGCACAAAAATCTAACTGGCTTGGAGGAGGGTCATAGGGGGAGGAGCCAGTGCACACCACCTGATCCTAAAGCTTTACTTTTTGTGCCCTGTCTCCTGCGGAGCCGCTATTCCCCATGGTCCTTTCAGGAACCCCAGCATCCACTAGGACGATAGAGAAATATATATATATCACTACTGCAGGTATATATAATATAATGACGGACCTGCTGGACACTGTCAGCAGACTCCTAAACTACTAGTATGAAGAAGATAGAAAAAAAAAACCCACCACAGGTAGGTATACAATTATGGACGAGCACTGACGACACAGAGGTAGCTACAGCCGTGGACTACCGTACTGCGTCTGCTAGTATAGAGATGATAATGATATAAAAAATATATATATATCACTACTGCAGGTATATATATAATATAATGACGGACCTGCTGGACACTGTCAGCAGACTCCTAAACTACTAGTATGAAGAAGATAGAAAAAAAAAACCCACCACAGGTAGGTATACAATTATGGACGAGCACTGACGACACAGAGGTAGCCACAGCCGTGGACTACCGTACTGCGTCTGCTAATATAGAGACGATAAAGATGATAGAGATGAACAAAAAAAATATAACACTACTGCAGGTAAATATTTATATAATATAATGAATGACGGACCTGCTGGACACTGTCAGCAGAATGCGTTTATAGAATAAAATAAAAAAACACCACAGGAGTGTTTAACTTTTTCAGGCAGACAATATACTGGTCATCACTCTGCTACTGCTCATGCCTGGGTCTCATCACTCCGCTAGTGCTCATGCCTGGGTCTCATCACTCCGCTAGTGCTTATGTCTGGTTCTCATCACTCCGCTAGTGCTTATGCCTGGGTCTCATCACTCCGCTAGTGCTTATGCCTGGGACTCATCACTCCACTAGTGCCTATGCCTGGGTCTCATCACTCCGCTAGTGCCTATGCCTGGGTCTCATCACTCTGCTACTGCTCATGCCTGGGTCTCATCACTCTGCTAGTGCTCATGTCTGGGTCTCATCACTCTGCTACTGCTCACGCCTGGGACTCATCACTCTGCTAAAGCTCATGCCTGGGTCTCATCACTCCGCTAGTGCTCATGCCTGGGTCTCATCACTCTGTTACTGCTCATGCCTGGGTCTCATCACTCCGCTAAAGCTCATGCCTGGGTCTCATCACTCTGCTAGTGCTCATGCCTGGGTCTCATCACTTTTCTAGTTCTCATGCCCGGGTCTCATCACTCTGCTAGTGCTCATGCCTGGGTCTCATCACTCTGCTACTGCTCATGCCTGGGTCTCATCACTCTGCTACTGCTCATGCCTGGGTCTCATCACACCGCTAAATCTCATGCCTGGGTCTCATCACACCGCTAGTGCTCATGCATGGGTCTCATCACTCTGCTAGTGCTCATGCCTGGGTCTCATCACTCTGCTAGTGCTCATGCCTTGGTCTCATCACTCTGCTAGTGCTCATGCCTGGGTCTCATCACTCTGCTACTGCTCATGCCTGGGTCTCATCACTCTGCTACTGCTCATGCCTGGGTCTCATCACTCTGCTAGTGCTTATGCCTGATTCTAATCACTCTACTAATGCTCATGCCTTGGTCTCATCACTCTGCTAGTGCTCATGCCTTGGTCTCATCACTCTGCTAGTGCTTATGCCTGGGTCTCATCACTCTACTAATGCTCATGCCTGGGTCTCATCACTCTGCTAGTGCCTATGCCTGGGTCTCATCACTCTGCTAGTACCTATGCCTGGATCTCATTACTCCGCTAGTGCTCATGCCTGCGTCTCATCACTCTGCTAGTACCTATGCCTGGGTCTCATCACTCTGCTAGTGCTCATGCCTGGGTCTCATCACTCTGCTAGTGCTCATGCCTGGGTCTCATCACTCCGCTACTGCTCATGCCTGGGTCTCATCACTCCGCTAGTGCTCATGCCTGGGTCTCATCACTCCGCTAGTGCTTATGTCTGGTTCTCATCACTCCGCTAGTGCTTATGCCTGGGTCTCATCACTCCGCTAGTGCCTATGCCTGGGTCTCATCACTACGCTAGTGCCTATGCCTGGGTCTCATCACTCTGCTACTGCTCATGCCTGGGCCTCATCACTCTGCTACTGCTCATGCCTGGGTCTCATCACTCTGCTACTGCTCATGCCTGGGTCTCATCATTCTGATACTGCTCATGCCTGGGTCTCATCACTCTGCTAGTGCTCATGCCTGGGTCTCATCACTCTGCTACTGCTCATGCCTGGGTCTCATCACTCTGCTACTGCTCATGCCTGGGTCTCATCACTCTGCTAGTGCTCATGCCTTGGTCTCATCACTCTGCTAGTGCTCATGCCTGGGTCTCATCACTTTTCTAGTTCTCATGCCCGGGTCTCATCACTCTGCTAGTGCTCATGCCTGGGTCTCATCACTCTGCTACTGCTCATGCCTAGGTCTCATCACTCTGCTACTGCTCATGCCTGGGTCTCATCACACCGCTAGTGCTCATGCATGGGTCTCATCACTCTGCTAGTGCTCATGCCTGGGTCTCATCACTCTGCTAGTGCTCATGTCTGGGTCTCATCACTCTGTTACTGCTAATGCCTGGGTCTCATCACTCCGCTAAATCTCATGCCTGGGTCTCATCACACCGCTAGTGCTCATGCATGGGTCTCATCACTCTGCTAGTGCTCATGCCTGGGTCTCATCACTCTGCTAGTGCTCATGCCTTGGTCTCATCACTCTGCTAGTGCTCATGCCTGGGTCTCATCACTCTGCTACTGCTCATGCCTGGGTCTCATCACTCTGCTACTGCTCATGCCTGGGTCTCATCACTATGCTAGTGCTTATGCCTGATTCTAATCACTCTACTAATGCTCATGCCTTGGTCTCATCACTCTGCTAGTGCTCATGCCTGGGTCTCATCACTCTGCTAGTGCCTATGCCTGGGTCTCATCACTCTGCTAGTACCTATGCCTGGATCTCATTACTCCGCTAGTGCTCATGCCTGCGTCTCATCACTCTGCTAGTACCTATGCCTGGGTCTCATCACTCTGCTAGTGCTCATGCCTTGGTCTCATCACTCTGCTAGTGCTCATGCCTGGGTCTCATCACTCCGCTACTGCTCATGCCTGGGTCTCATCACTCCGCTAGTGCTCATGCCTGGGTCTCATCACTCCGCTAGTGCTTATGTCTGGTTCTCATCACTCCGCTAGTGCTTATGCCTGGGTCTCATCACTCCGCTAGTGCCTATGCCTGGGTCTCATCACTACTCTAGTGCCTATGCCTGGGTCTCATCACTCTGCTACTGCTCATGCCTGGGCCTCATCACTCTGCTACTGCTCATGCCTGGGTCTCATCACTCTGCTACTGCTCATGCCTGGGTCTCATCATTCTGATACTGCTCATGCCTGGGTCTCATCACTCTGCTAGTGCTCATGCCTGGGTCTCATCACTCTGCTACTGCTCATGCCTGGGTCTCATCACTCTGCTACTGCTCATGCCTGGGTCTCATCACTCTGCTAGTGCTCATGCCTTGGTCTCATCACTCTGCTAGTGCTCATGCCTGGGTCTCATCACTCTGCTACTGCTCATGCCTGGGTCTCATCACTCCGCTAGTGCTCATGCCTGGGTCTCATCACTCCGCTAGTGCTTATGTCTGGTTCTCATCACTCCGCTAGTGCTTATGCCTGGGTCTCATCACTCCGCTAGTGCTTATGCCTGGGACTCATCACTCCACTAGTGCCTATGCCTGGGTCTCATCACTCCGCTAGTGCCTATGCCTGGGTCTCATCACTCTGCTACTGCTCATGCCTGGGCCTCATCACTCTGCTAGTGCTCATGCCTGGGTCTCATCACTCTGCTACTGCTCATGCCTGGGTCTCATCACTCTGCTAGTGCTCATGCCTGGGTCTCATCACTCTGCTACTGCTCATGCCTGGGTCTCATAACTCCGCTAGTGCCTATGCCTGGGTCTCATCACTCTGCTAGTGCTCATGCCTGGGTCTCATCACTCTGCTAGTGCTCATGCCTGGGTCTCATCACTTTGCTAGTGCTCATGCCTGGGTCTCATCACTTTGCTAGTGCTCATGCCTGGGTCTCATCACTCTGCTAGTGCCTATGCCTGGGTCTCATCACTCTGCTAGTGCATATGCCTGGGTCTCATCACTCTGCTAGTGCTCATGCCTGGGTCTCATCACTCTGCTAGTGCTCATGCCTGGGTCTCATCACTCTGCTAGTGCCTATGCCTGGGTCTCATCACTCTGCTAGTGCCTATGCCTGGGTCTCATCACTCTGCTACTGCTCATGCCTGGGCCTCATCACTCTGCTACTGCTCATGCCTGGGTCTCATCACTCTGCTACTGCTCATGCCTGGGTCTCATCACTCTGCTACTGCTCATGCCTGGGTCTCATCACTCTGCTACTGCTCGTGCCTGGGTCTCATCACTCTGCTACTGCTCATGCCTGGGTCTTATCACTCTGCTACTGCTCATGCCTGGGTCTCATCACTCTGCTAGTGCTCATGCCTGGGTCTCATCACTCTGCTACTGCTCATGCCTGGGTCTCATCACTCTGCTAGTGCTACCTGGGTCTCATCACTCTGCTAGTGCTTATGCCTGGGTCTCATCACTCTGCTACAGCTCATGCCTGGGTCTCATCACTCTGCTACTGCTCATGCCTGGGTCTCATCACTCTGCTAGTGCTCACGCCTGGGTCTCATCACTCTTCTAGTGCTCATGCCTGGGTCTCATCACTCTGCTAGTGCTCATGCCTGGGTCTCATCACTCTGCTAGTGCTCATGCCTGGGTCTCACAGTCAGGAGTACAGCACTCAGCATTCTCCTTCTTCCTAGGTCATCGTGTCCGGATCCGATTGTAGATTGCCAGGTCCGTTGAAGGTTCCGGTACCTGAAGGTGAGAGAGAGCGGCGCCTGGTGAGTACCGAAGCTACACCTGCACGGCAGCAGGCACCACCACACGCACCGCCGCACCTCTTACACTCATGCCTGGGTCTCATCACTCCGCTAGTGCTCATGCCTGGGTCTCATCACTCTGCTAGTGTCTATGCCTGGGTTTCATCACTCTGCTAGTGCTTATGCCTGGGTCTCATCACTCCGCTAAAGCTCATAACT
This sequence comes from Pseudophryne corroboree, assembly GCF_028390025.1. NCBI lineage: Eukaryota > Metazoa > Chordata > Amphibia > Anura > Myobatrachidae > Pseudophryne > Pseudophryne corroboree. The sequence continues at coordinate 14,553,572 of NC_086444.1, read as the reverse complement.
GGGTCTCATCACTCTGCTAGTGCTCATGCCTGGGTCTCATCACTCTGCTAGTGCTTATGCCTGGGTCTCATCACTCTGCTAGTGCTTATGCCTGGGTCTCATCACTCCGCTAAAGCTCATAACTGGGTCTCATCACTCTGCTAGTGCTCATGCCTGGGTCTCATCACTCCGCTAGTGCTCATGCCTGGGTCTCATCACTCCGCTAAAGCTCATAACTGGGTCTCATCACTCTGCTAGTGCCTATGCCTGGGTCTCATCACTCTGCTAGTGCTCATGCCTGGGTCTCATCACACTGCTAGTGCTCATGCCTGGGTCTCATCACTCTGCTAGTGTTCATGCCTGGGTCTCATCACTCTGCTAGTGCTCATGCCTGGGTCTCATCACTCTGCTAGTGCTCATGCCTGGGTCTCATCACTCTGCTAGTGCTCATGTCTGGGTCTCATCACTCTGCTAGTGCTCATGTCTGGGTCTTATCACTCTGCTAGTGCCTATGCCTGGGTCTCATCACTCTGCTAGTGCTCATGCCTGGGTCTCATCACTCTGCTAGTGCTCATGCCTGGGTCTCATCACTATGCTAGTGCTCATGTCTGGGTCTCATCACTCTGTTACTGCTCATGCCTGGGTCTCATCACTCCGCTAAAGCTCATGCCTGGGTCTCATCACTCCGCTAGTGCTCATGCCTGGGTCTCATCACTCTGCTAGTGCTCATGCCTGGGTCTCGTCACTCTGCTAGTGCTCATGCCTGGGTCACATCACTCCACTAGTGCTCATGCCTGGGTCTCATCACTCTGCTAGTGCTCATGCCTGGGTCTCATCACTCTGCTAGTGCTTATGCCTGGGTCTCATCACTCCGATAGTGCTCATGCCTGGGTCTCATCACTCTGCTAGTGCTCATGCCTGGGTCTCATCACTCTGCTAGTGCTCATGCCTGGGTCTCATCACTCTGCTAGTGCTCATGCCTGGGTCTAATCACTCTGCTACTGCTCATGCCTTGGTCTCATCACTCTGCTAGTGCTCATGCCTGGGTCTCATCACTCTGCTACTGCTCATGTCTGGGTCTCATCACTCTGTTACTGCTCATGCCTGGGTCTAATCACTCTGCTAGTGCTCATGCCTTGGTCTCATCACTCTGCTAGTGCTCATGCCTGGGTCTAATCACTCTGCTACTGCTCATGCCTTGGTCTCATCACTCTGCTAGTGCTCATGCCTGGGTCTCATCACTCTGCTAGTGCTTATGCCTGGGTCTCATCACTCTGCTACTGCTCATGCCTGGGTCTCATCACTCTGCTAGTGCTCATGCCTGGGTCTAATCACTCTGCTACTGCTCATGCCTTGGTCTCATCACTCTGCTAGTGCTCATGCCTGGGTCTCATCACTCTGCTACTGCTCATGTCTGGGTCTCATCACTCTGCTAGTGCTTATGCCTGGGTCTCATCACTCTGCTAGTGCTCATGCCTGGGTCTCATCACTCTGCTAGTGCCTATGCCTGGGTCTCATCACTCTGCTAGTGCCTATGCCTGGGTCTAATCACTCTGCTAGTGCCTATGCCTGGGTCTCATCACTCTGCTAGTGCTCATGCCTGGGTCTAATCACTCTGCTAGTGCTCATGCCTGGGTCTCATCACTCTGCTACTGCTCATGCCTGGGTCTCATCACTCTACTACTGCTCATGCCTGGGTCTCATCACTCTGCTACTGCTCATGCCTGGGTCTCATCACTCTGCTAGTGCTCATGCCTGGGTCTAATCACTCTGCTACTGCTCATGCCTTGGTCTCATCACTCTGCTAGTGCTCATGCCTGGGTCTCATCACTCTGCTAGTGCTCATGCCTGGGTCTCATCACTCTGCTACTGCTCATGCCTGGGTCTCATCACTCTGCTAGTGCTCATGCCTGGGTCTCACAGTCAGGAGGACAGCACTCAGCATTCTCCTTCTTCCTAGGTCATCGTGTCCGGATCCGATTGTAGATTGCCAGGTCCGTTGAAGGTTCCGGTACCTGAAGGTGAGAGAGAGCGGCGCCTGGTGAGTACCGAAGCTACACCTGCACGGCAGCAGGCACCACCACACGCACCGCCGCACCTCTTACACTCATGCCTGGGTCTGATCACTCCGCTAGTGCTCATGCCTGGGTCTCATCACTCTGCTAGTGTCTATGCCTGGGTCTCATCACTCTGCTAGTGCTTATGCCTGGGTCTCATCACTCTGCTAGTGCTTATGCCTGGGTCTCATCACTACGCTAAAGCTCATAACTAGGTCTCATCACTCTGCTAGTGCTCATGCCTGGGTCTCATCACTCCGCTAGTGCTCATGCCTGGGTCTCATCACTCTGCTAGTGCTTATGCCTGGGTCTCATCACTCCGCTAAAGCTCATAACTGGGTCTCATCACTCTGCTAGTGCCTATGCCTGGGTCTCATCACTCTGCTAGTGCTCATGCCTGGGTCTCATCACTCTGCTAGTGCTCATGCCTGGGTCTCATCACTCTGCTAGTGCTCATGCCTGGGTCTCATCACTCTGCTAGTGCTCATGTCTGGGTCTCATCACTCTGCTAGTGCTCATGTCTGGGTCTCATCACTCTGCTAGTGTCTATGCCTGGGTCTCATCACTCCGCTAGTGCTTATATCTGGGACTCATCACTCCGCTAGTGCCTATGCCTGGGTCTCATCACTCTGCTAGTGCTCATGCCTGGGTCTCATCACTCTGCTAGTGCTTATGCCTGGGTCTCATCACTCTGCTAGTGCTCATGCCTGGGTCTCATCACTCTGCTAGTGCCTATGCCTGGGTCTCATCACTATGCTAGTGCTCATGTCTGGGTCTCATCACTCTGTTACTGCTCATGCCTGGGTCTCATCACTCCGCTAAAGCTCATGCCTGGGTCTCATCACTCTGCTAGTGCTCATGCCTGGGTCTCATCACTCTGCTAGTGCTCATGCCTGGGTCACATCACTCTGCTAGTGCTCATGCCTGGGTCTCATCACTCTGCTAGTGCCTATGCCTGGGTCTCATCACTCTGCTAGTGCATATGCCTGGGTCTCATCACTCTGACTGTTAGTGCTCATGCCTGGGTCTCATCACTCTGCTATTGCTTATTCTTGGGTCTCATCACTCTGCTAGTACTCCAGCTTGGGTCTCATCACTCTGCTAGTGCTCATGCCTGGGTCTCATCACTCCACTAGTGCTCATGCCTGGGTCTCATCACTCCGCTAGTGCTCATGCCTGGGTCTAATCACTCTGCTACTGCTCATGCCTGGGTCTCATCACTCTGCTAGTGCTCATGCCTGGGTCTCATCACTCTGCTACTGCTCATGCCTGGGTCTCATCACTCCGCTAGTGCTCATGCCTGGGTCTCATCACTCCGCTAGTGCTCATGCCTGGGTCTAATCACTCTGCTACTGCTCATGCCTGGGTCTCATCACTCTGCTAGTGCTCATGCCTGGGTCTCATCACTCTGCTACTGCTCATGCCTGGGTCTCATCACTCTGCTAGTGCTTATGCCTGGGTCTCATCACTCTGCTAGTGCTCATGCCTGGGTCTCATCACTCTGCTAGTGCTCATGCCTGGGTCTCATCACTCTGCTAGTGCTCATGCCTGGGTCTCATCACTCTGATAGTGCTCATGCCTGGGTCTCATCACTCTGCTAGTGCTCATGCCTGGGTCTCATCACTCTGCTAGTGCTCATGACTGGGTCTCATCACTCTGCTACTGCTCATGCCTGGGTCTCATCACTCTGCTACTGCTCATGCTTGGGTCTCAGTGCTCATGCCTGGGTCTCATCACTCCGCTAGTGCTCATGCCTGGGTCTCATAACTCTGCTACTGCTCATGCCTGGGTCTCATCACTCTGCTAGTGCTCATGCCTGGGTCTCATCACTCTGCTAGTGCTTATGCCTGGGTCTCATCACTCTGCTAGTGCTCATACCTGGGTCTCATCACTCTGCTAGTGCTCATACCTGGGTCTCATCACTCCGCTACTGCTCATGTCTGGGTCTCATCACTCTGCTAGTGCTCATGCCTGGGTCTCATCACTCTGCTAGTGCACATGCCTGGGTCTCATCACTCTGCTACTGCTCATGACTGGGTCTCATCACTCTGCTAGTGCCTATGTCTGGGTCTCATCACTCTGCTACTGCTCATGCCTGGGTCTCATCACTTTGCTACTGCTCATGCTTGGGTCTCAGTGCTCATGCCTGGGTCTCATCACTCTGCTACTGCTCATGCCTGGGTCTCATTTCTCTGCTAGTGCTCATGCCTGGGTCTCATCACTCTGCTACTGCTCATGCTGGGTCTTATCACTCCGATAGTGCTCATGCTTGGGTCTCATCACTCCGCTAGTGCTCATGCCTGGGTCTCATCACTCTGCTTGTGCTTATGCCTGGGTCTCATCACTCTGCTAGTGCTCATGCCTGGGTCTCATCACTCTGCTAGTGCTTATGCCTGGGTCTCATCACTCTGCTAGTGCTCATGCCTGGGTCTCATCACTCTGCTAGTGCTCATGCCTGGGTCTCATCACTCTGCTAGTGCTCATGCCTGGGTCTCATCACTCTGCTAGTGCTCATGCCTGGGTCTCATCACTCTGCTAGTGCTCATGCCTGGGTCTCATCACTCTGCTACTGCTCATGCATGGGTCTCATCACTCTGCTAGTGCTCATGCCTGGGTCTCATCACTCTGCTAGTGCTCATGCCTGGGTCTTATCACTCCGATAGTGCTCATGCCTGGGTCTCATCACTCCGCTAGTGCTCATGCCTGGGTCTCATCACTCTGCTTGTGCTTATGCCTGGGTCTCATCACTCTGCTAGTGCTCATGCCTGGGTCTCATCACTCTGCTAGTGCTTATGCCTGGGTCTCATCACTCTGCTAGTGCTCATGCCTGGGTCTCATCACTCTGCTAGTGCCTATGTCTGGGTCTCATCACTCCTCTAGTGCTCATGCCTGGGACTCATCACTCCACTAGTGCCTATGCCTGGGTCTCATCACTCTGCTAGTGCTCATGCCTGGGTCTCATCACTCTGCTAGTGCTCATGCCTGGGACTCATCACTCCACTAGTGCCTATGCCTGGGTCTCATCACTCTGCTATTGCTCATGCCTGGGTCTCATCACTTTGCTAGTGCTCATGCCTGGGTCTCATCACTCTGCTAGTGCTAATGCCTGGGTCTCATCACTCTGCTAGTGCTCATGCCTGGGTCTCATCACTCTGCTAGTGCTCATGTCTGGGTCTCATCACTCTGCTAGTGCCTATGCCTGGGTCTCATCACTCTGCTACTACTTATGCCTGGGTCTCATTACTCTGCTAGTGCCTATGCCTGGGTCTCATCACTCTGCTACTGCTCATGCCTGGGTCTCATCACTCTGCTCGTGCTCATGCCTGGGTCTCATCACTCTGCTAGTGCTCATGCCTGGGTCTAATCACTCTACTAATGCTCATGCCTGGGTCTCATCACTCTGCTAGTGCTCATGCCTGGGTCTCATCACTCCGCTAGTGCTCATGCCTGGGTCTCATCACTCTGCTACTGCTCATGCCTGGGTCTCATCACTCTGCTAGTGCTCATGCCTGGGTTTCATCACTCTGCTAGTGCTCATGCCTAGGTCTCATCACTCTGCTAGTGCTCATGCCTGGGTCTCATCACTCTGCTAGTGCTCATGCCTAGGTCTCATCACTCTGCTAGTGCTCATGCCTGGGTCTCATCACTCTGCTAGTGCTCATGCCTGGGTCTCATCACTCTGCTAGTGCTCATGCCTGGGTCTCATCACTCTGCTAGTGCTTATGTCTGGGACTCATCACTCCACTAGTGCCTATGCCTGGGTCTCATCACTCTGCTAGTGCTCATGCCTTGGTCTCATCACTCTGCTAGTGCCTATGCCTGGGTCTCATCACTCTGCTAGTGCCTATGCCTGGGTCTCATCACTATGCTAGTGCATATGCCTGGGTCTCATCACTCTGCTGGTGCTCATGCCTGGGTCTCATCACTCTACTAGTGCCTATGCCTGGGTCTCATCACTCTGCTACTACTTATGCCTGGGTCTCATTACTCTGCTAGTGCCTATGCCTGGGTCTCATCACTCTGCTACTGCTCATGCCTGGGTCTCATCACTCTGCTCGTGCTCATGCCTGGGTCTCATCACTCTGCTAGTGCTCATGCCTGGGTCTAATCACTCTACTAATGCTCATGCCTGGGTCTCATCACTCTGCTAGTGCTCATGCCTGGGTCTCATCACTCTGCTAGTGCTCATGCCTGGGTCTCATCACTCTGCTAGTGCTCATGCCTGGGTCTCATCACTCTGCTAGTGCTCATGCCTGGGTCTCATCACTCTGCTAGTGCTCATGCCTGGGTCTCATCACTCTGCTACTGCTCATGCATGGGTCTCATCACTCTGCTAGTGCTCATGCCTGGGTCTCATCACTCTGCTACTGCTCATGCCTGGGTCTTATCACTCCGATAGTGCTCATGCCTGGGTCTCATCACTCCGCTAGTGCTCATGCCTGGGTCTCATCACTCTGCTTGTGCTTATGCCTGGGTCTCATCACTCTGCTAGTGCTCATGCCTGGGTCTCATCACTCTGCTAGTGCTTATGCCTGGGTCTCATCACTCCTCTAGTGCTCATGCCTGGGACTCATCACTCTGCTAGTGCCTATGTCTGGGTCTCATCACTCTGCTAGTGCTCATGCCTGGGTCTCATCACTCTGCTAGTGCTCATGCCTGGGACTCATCACTCCACTAGTGCCTATGCCTGGGTCTCATCACTCTGCTAGTGCTCATGCCTGGGTCTCATCACTTTGCTAGTGCTCATGCCTGGGTCTCATCACTCTGCTAGTGCTAATGCCTGGGTCTCATCACTCTGCTAGTGCTCATGCCTGGGTCTCATCACTCTGCTAGTGCTCATGTCTGGGTCTCATCACTCTGCTAGTGCCTATGCCTGGGTCTCATCACTATGCTAGTGCTTATGCCTGGGTCTCATCACTCTGCTGGTGCTCATGCCTGGGTCTCATCACTCTACTAGTGCCTATGCCTGGGTCTCATCACTCTGCTACTACTTATGCCTGGGTCTCATCACTCTGCTAGTGCTCATGCCTGGGTCTCATCACTTTGCTAGTGCTCATGCCTGGGTCTCATCACTCTGCTAGTGCTCATGCCTGGGTCTCATCACTCTGCTAGTGCTCATGCCTGGGTCTCATCACTCTGCTAGTGCTCATGTCTGGGTCTCATCACTCTGCTAGTGCTCATGCCTGGGTCTCATCACTCCGCTACTGCTCATGCTTGGGTCTCAGTGCTCATGCCTGGGTCTCATCACTCTGCTACTGCTCATGCCTGGGTCTCATTTCTCTGCTAGTGCTCATGCCTGGGTCTCATCACTCTGCTACTGCTCATGCTGGGTCTTATCACTCCGATAGTGCTCATGCCTGGGTCTCATCACTCCGCTAGTGCTCATGCCTGGGTCTCATCACTCTGCTTGTGCTTATGCCTGGGTCTCATCACTCTGCTAGTGCTCATGCCTGGGTCTCATCACTCTGCTAGTGCTCATGTCTGGGTCTCATCACTCTGCTAGTGCTCATACCTGGGTCTCATCACACCGCTACTGCTCATGTCTGGGTCTCATCACTCTGCTAGTGCTCATGCCTGGGTCTCATCACTCTGCTAGTGCACATGCCTGGGTCTCATCACTCTGCTACTGCTCATGACTGGGTCTCATCACTCTGCTAGTGCCTATGTCTGGGTCTCATCACTCTGCTACTGCTCATGCCTGGGTCTCATCACTTTGCTACTGCTCATGCTTGGGTCTCAGTGCTCATGCCTGGGTCTCATCACTCTGCTACTGCTCATGCCTGGGTCTCATTTCTCTGCTAGTGCTCATGCCTGGGTCTCATCACTCTGCTACTGCTCATGCTGGGTCTTATCACTCCGATAGTGCTCATGCCTGGGTCTCATCACTCCGCTAGTGCTCATGCCTGGGTCTCATCACTCTGCTTGTGCTTATGCCTGGGTCTCATCACTCTGCTAGTGCTCATGCCTGGGTCTCATCACTCTGCTAGTGCTTATGCCTGGGTCTCATCACTCTGCTAGTGCTCATGCCTGGGTCTCATCACTCTGCTAGTGCTCATGCCTGGGTCTCATCACTCTGCTAGTGCTCATGCCTGGGTCTCATCACTCCGCTAGTGCTCATGCCTGGGTCTCATCACTCTGCTTGTGCTTATGCCTGGGTCTCATCACTCTGCTAGTGCTCATGCCTGGGTCTCATCACTCTGCTAGTGCTTATGCCTGGGTCTCATCACTCTGCTAGTGCTCATGCCTGGGTCTCATCACTCTGCTAGTGCCTATGTCTGGGTCTCATCACTCCTCTAGTGCTCATGCCTGGGACTCATCACTCCACTAGTGCCTATGCCTGGGTCTCATCACTCTGCTAGTGCTCATGCCTGGGTCTCATCACTCTGCTAGTGCTCATGCCTGGGACTCATCACTCCACTAGTGCCTATGCCTGGGTCTCATCACTCTGCTATTGCTCATGCCTGGGTCTCATCACTTTGCTAGTGCTCATGCCTGGGTCTCATCACTCTGCTAGTGCTAATGCCTGGGTCTCATCACTCTGCTAGTGCTCATGCCTGGGTCTCATCACTCTGCTAGTGCTCATGTCTGGGTCTCATCACTCTGCTAGTGCCTATGCCTGGGTCTCATCACTCTGCTACTACTTATGCCTGGGTCTCATTACTCTGCTAGTGCCTATGCCTGGGTCTCATCACTCTGCTACTGCTCATGCCTGGGTCTCATCACTCTGCTCGTGCTCATGCCTGGGTTTCATCACTCTGCTAGTGCTCATGCCTGGGTCTAATCACTCTACTAATGCTCATGCCTGGGTCTCATCACTCTGCTAGTGCTCATGCCTGGGTCTCATCACTCCGCTAGTGCTCATGCCTGGGTCTCATCACTCTGCTACTGCTCATGCCTGGGTCTCATCACTCTGCTAGTGCTCATGCCTGGGTTTCATCACTCTGCTAGTGCTCATGCCTAGGTCTCATCACTCTGCTAGTGCTCATGCCTGGGTCTCATCACTCTGCTAGTGCTCATGCCTAGGTCTCATCACTCTGCTAGTGCTCATGCCTGGGTCTCATCACTCTGCTAGTGCTCATGCCTGGGTCTCATCACTCTGCTAGTGCTCATGCCTGGGTCTCATCACTCTGCTAGTGCTTATGTCTGGGACTCATCACTCCACTAGTGCCTATGCCTGGGTCTCATCACTCTGCTAGTGCCCATGCCTTGGTCTCATCACTCTGCTAGTGCCTATGCCTGGGTCTCATCACTCTGCTAGTGCCTATGCCTGGGTCTCATCACTATGCTAGTGCTTATGCCTGGGTCTCATCACTCTGCTGGTGCTCATGCCTGGGTCTCATCACTCTACTAGTGCCTATGCCTGGGTCTCATCACTCTGCTACTACTTATGCCTGGGTCTCATCACTCTGCTAGTGCTCATGCCTGGGTCTCATCACTCTGCTACTGCTCATGCATGGGTCTCATCACTCTGCTAGTGCTCATGCCTGGGTCTCATCACTTTGCTAGTGCTCATGCCTGGGTCTCATCACTCTGCTAGTGCTAATGCCTGGGTCTCATCACTCTGCTAGTGCTCATGCCTGGGTCTCATCACTCTGCTAGTGCTCATGTCTGGGTCTCATCACTCTGCTAGTGCCTATGTCTGGGTCTCATCACTCTGCTAGTGCTCATGCCTGGGTCTCATCACTCTGCTAGTGCTCATGCCTGGGACTCATCACTCCACTAGTGCCTATGCCTGGGTCTCATCACTCTGCTAGTGCTCATGCCTGGGTCTCATCACTTTGCTAGTGCTCATGCCTGGGTCTCATCACTCTGCTAGTGCTAATGCCTGGGTCTCATCACTCTGCTAGTGCTCATGCCTGGGTCTCATCACTCTGCTAGTGCTCATGTCTGGGTCTCATCACTCTGCTAGTGCCTATGCCTGGGTCTCATCACTATGCTAGTGCTTATGCCTGGGTCTCATCACTCTGCTGGTGCTCATGCCTGGGTCTCATCACTCTACTAGTGCCTATGCCTGGGTCTCATCACTCTGCTACTACTTATGCCTGGGTCTCATCACTCTGCTAGTGCTCATGCCTGGGACTCATCACTCCACTAGTGCCTATGCCTGGGTCTCATCACTCTGCTAGTGCTCATGCCTGGGTCTCATCACTTTGCTAGTGCTCATGCCTGGGTCTCATCACTCTGCTAGTGCTCATGCCTGGGTCTCATCACTCTGCTAGTGCTCATGCCTGGGTCTCATCACTCTGCTAGTGCTCATGTCTGGGTCTCATCACTCTGCTAGTGCTCATGCCTGGGTCTCATCACTCTGCTAGTGTCTATGCCTGGGTCTCATCACTCTGCTAGTGCTTATGCCTGGGTCTCATCACTCTGCTACTGCTTATGTCTGGGACTCATCACTCCACTAGTGCCTATGCCTGGGTCTCATCACTCTGCTAGTGCTCATGCCTTGGTCTCATCACTCTGCTAGTGCCTATGCCTGGGTCTCATCACTCTGCTAGTGCCTATGCCTGGGTCTCATCACTATGCTAGTGCTTATGCCTGGGTCTCATCACTCTGCTGGTGCTCATGCCTGGGTCTCATCACTCTACTAGTGCCTATGCCTGGGTCTCATCACTCTGCTACTACTTATGCCTGGGTCTCATTACTCTGCTAGTGCCTATGCCTGGGTCTCATCACTCTGCTACTGCTCATGCCTGGGTCTCATCACTCTGCTCGTGCTCATGCCTGGGTCTCATCACTCTGCTAGTGCTCATGCCTGGGTCTAATCACTCTACTAATGCTCATGCCTGGGTCTCATCACTCTGCTAGTGCTCATGCCTGGGTCTCATCACTCCGCTAGTGCTCATGCCTGGGTCTCATCACTCTGCTACTGCTCATGCCTGGGTCTCATCACTCTGCTAGTGCTCATGCCTGGGTTTCATCACTCTGCTAGTGCTCATGCCTAGGTCTCATCACTCTGCTAGTGCTCATGCCTGGGTCTCATCACTCTGCTAGTGCTCATGCCTAGGTCTCATCACTCTGCTAGTGCTCATGCCTGGGTCTCATCACTCCGCTAGTGCTCATGCCTGGGTCTCATCACTCCGCTAGTGCTCATGCCTGGGTCTCATAACTCTGCTACTGCTCATGCCTGGGTCTCATCACTCTGCTAGTGCTCATGTCTGGGTCTCATCACTCTGCTAGTGCTTATGCCTGGGTCTCATCACTCTGCTACTGCTCATGCCTGGGTCTCATCACTCTGCTAGTGCCTATGCCTGGGTCTCATCACTCTGCTAGTGCTCATGCCTTGGTCTCATCACTCTGCTAGTGCTCATGCCTGGGTCTCATCACTCTGCTACTGCTCATGCCTGGGTCTCATCACTCTGCTAGTGCTCATGCCTGGGTCTCATCACTCTGCTAGTGCTCTTGCCTGGGTCTCATCACTCTGCTAGTGCTTATGCCTGGGTCTCATCACTCTGCTAGTGCTCATGCCTGGGTCTCATCACTCTGCTACTGCTCATGCCTGGGTCTCATCACTCTGCTAGTGCTCATGCCTGGGTCTCATCACTCTGCTAGTGCTCATGCCTGGGTCATATCACTCTGCTACTGCTCATGCCTGGGTCTCATCACTCTGCTAGTGCTCATGCCTGGGTCTAATCACTCTGCTAGTGCTCATGCCTGGGTCTCATCACTCTGCTAGTGCTCATGCCTGGGTCTCATCACTCTGCTAGTGCTCATGCCTGGGTCTCATCACTCTGCTACTGCTCATGCCTGGGTCTCATCACTCTGCTAGTGCTCATGCCTTGGTCTCATCACTCTGCTAGTGCTCATACCTGGGTCTCATCACTCTGCTACTGCTCATGCCTGGGTCTCATCACTCTGCTAGTGCTCATGCCTTGGTCTCATCACTCTGCTAGTGCTCATACCTGGGTCTCATCACTCCGCTACTGCTCATGTCTGGGTCTCATCACTCTGCTAGTGCTCATGCCTGGGTCTCATCACTCTGCTAGTGCTCATGCCTGGGTCTCATCACTCTGCTAGTGCTCTTGTCTGGGTCTCATCACTCTGCTAGTGCTCATGCCTGGGTCTCATCACTCTGCTAGTGTCTATGCCTGGGTCTCATCACTCTGCTAGTGCTTATGTCTGGGACTCATCACTCTGCTAGTGCTTATGTCTGGGACTCATCACTCCACTAGTGCCTATGCCTGGGTCTCATCACTCTGCTAGTGCTCATGCCTTGGTCTCATCACTCTGCTAGTGCCTATGCCTGGGTCTCATCACTCTGCTAGTGCCTATGCCTGGGTCTCATCACTATGCTAGTGCTTATGCCTGGGTCTCATCACTCTGCTGGTGCTCATGCCTTGGTCTCATCACTCTACTAGTGCCTATGCCTGGGTCTCATCACTCTGCTACTACTTATGCCTGGGTCTCATTACTCTGCTAGTGCCTATGCCTGGGTCTCATTACTCTGCTAGTGCTCATGCCTGGGTCTCATCACTCTGCTACTGCTCATGCCTGGGTCTCATCACTCTGCTAGTGCTCATGCCTGGGTCTCATCACTCTGCTAGTGCTTATGCCTGGGTCTCATCACTCTGCTAGTGCTCATGCCTGGGTCTCATCACTCTGCTAGTGCTCATGCCTGGGTCTCATCACTCTGCTAGTGCTTATGTCTGGGACTCATCACTCTGCTAGTGCTTATGTCTGGGACTCATCACTCCACTAGTGCCTATGCCTGGGTCTCATCACTCTGCTAGTGCTCATGCCTTGGTCTCATCACTCTGCTAGTGCCTATGCCTGGGTCTCATCACTCTGCTAGTGCCTATGCCTGGGTCTCATCACTATGCTAGTGCTTATGCCTGGGTCTCATCACTCTGCTGGTGCTCATGCCTGGGTCTCATCACTCTACTAGTGCCTATGCCTGGGTCTCATCACTCTGCTACTACTTATGCCTGGGTCTCATTACTCTGCTAGTGCCTATGCCTGGGTCTCATTACTCTGCTAGTGCTCATGCCTGGGTCTCATCACTCTGCTACTGCTCATGCCTGGGTCTCATCACTCTGCTAGTGCTCATGCCTGGGTCTCATCACTCTGCTAGTGCTTATGCCTGGGTCTCATCACTCTGCTACTGCTCATGCCTGGGTCTCATCACTCTGCTAGTGCTCATGCCAGGGTCTAATCACTCTGCTAGTGCTCATGCCTGGGTCTCATCACTATGCTAGTGCTCATGCCTGGGTCTCATCACTCTGCTAGTGCTCATGCCTGGGTCTCATCACTCTGCTACTGCTCATGCCTGGGTCTCATCACTCTGCTAGTGCTCATGCCTTGGTCTCATCACTCTGCTAGTGCACATACCTGGGTCTCATCACTCCGCTACTGCTCATGTCTGGGTCTCATCACTCTGCTAGTGCTCATGCCTGGGTCTCATCACTCTGCTAGTGCTCATGCCTGGGTCTCATCACTCTGCTACTGCTCATGACTGGGTCTCATCACTCTGCTAGTAGCTATGTCTGGGTCTCATCACTCTGCTACTGCTCATGCCTGGGTCTCATCACTCTGCTAGTGCTCATGTCTGGGTCTCATCACTCTGCTAGTGCTCATGCCTGGGTCTCATCACTCTGCTACTGCTCATGCCTGGGTCTCAGTGCTCATGCCTGGGTCTCATCACTCTGCTACTGCTCATGCCTGGGTCTCATCACTCTGCTAGTGCTCATGCCTGGGTCTCATCACTCTGCTAGTGCTCATGCCTGGGTCTCATCACTCTGCTAGTGCTCATGCTTGGGTCTCAGTGCTCATGCCTGGGTCTCATCACTCTGCTACTGCTCATGCCTGGGTATCATCACTCTGCTAGTGCTCATGCCTGGGTCTCATCACTCTGCTACTGCTCATGCCTGGGTCTTATCACTCCGATAGTGCTCATGCCTGGGTCTCATCACTCCGCTAGTGCTCATGCCTGGGTCTCATCACTCTGCTTGTGCTTATGCCTGGGTCTCATCACTCTGCTAGTGCTCATGCCTGGGTCTCATCACTCTGCTAGTGCTTATGCCTGGGTCTCATCACTCTGCTAGTGCTCATGCCTGGGTCTCATCACTCTGCTAGTGCCTATGTCTGGGTCTCATCACTCCTCTAGTGCTCATGCCTGGGACTCATCACTCCACTAGTGCCTATGCCTGGGTCTCATCACTCTGCTAGTGCTCATGCCTGGGTCTCATCACTCTGCTAGTGCTCATGCCTGGGACTCATCACTCCACTAGTGCCTATGCCTGGGTCTCATCACTCTGCTAGTGCTCATGCCTGGGTCTCATCACTTTGCTAGTGCTCATGCCTGGGTCTCATCACTCTGCTAGTGCTCATGCCTGGGTCTCATCACTCTGCTAGTGTTCATGCCTGGGTCTCATCACTCTGCTAGTGCTCATGTCTGGGTATCATCACTCTGCTAGTGCTCATGCCTGGGTCTCATCACTCTGCTAGTGTCTATGCCTGGGTCTCATCACTCTGCTAGTGCTTATGCCTGGGTCTCATCACTCTGCTAGTGCTTATGTCTGGGACTCATCACTCCACTAGTGCCTATGCCTGGGTCTCATCACTCTGCTAGTGCTCATGCCTTGGTCTCATCACTCTGCTAGTGCCTATGCCTGGGTCTCATCACTCTGCTAGTGCTTATGCCTGGGTCTCATCACTATGCTAGTGCTCATGCCTGGGTCTCATCACTCTACTAGTGCCTATGCCTGGGTCTCATCACTCTGCTACTACTTATGCCTGGGTCTCATTACTCTGCTAGTGCCTATGCCTGGGTCTCATCACTCTGCTACTGCTCATGCCTGGGTCTCATCACTCTGCTAGTGCTCATGCCTGGGTCTCATCACTCTGCTAGTGCTCATGCCTGGGTCTAATCACTCTACTAATGCTCATGCCTGGGTCTCATCACTCTGCTAGTGCTCATGCCTGGGTCTCATCACTCCGCTAGTGCTCATGCCTGGGTCTCATCACTCTGCTACTGCTCATGCCTGGGTCTCATCACTCTGCTAGTGCTCATGCCTGGGTCTCATCACTCTGCTAGTGCTCATGCCTAGGTCTCATCACTCTGCTAGTGCTCATGCCTGGGTCTCATCACTCTGCTAGTGCTCATGCCTGGGTCTCATCACTCTGCTAGTGCTCATGCCTGGGTCTCATCACTCCGCTAGTGCTCATGCCTGGGTCTCATCACTCTGCTAGTGCTCATGCCTGGGTCTCATCACTCTGCTAGTGCTCATGCCTGGGTCTCATCACTCTGCTACTGCTCATGCCTGGGTCTCATCACTCTGCTAGTGCTCATGCCTGGGTCTAATCACTCTGCTAGTGCTCATGCCTGGGTCTCATCACTCTGCTAGTGCTCATGCCTGGGTCTCATCACTCTGCTAGTGCTCATGCCTGGGTCTCATCACTCTGCTACTGCTCATGCCTGGGTCTCATCACTCTGCTAGTGCTCATGCCTGGGTCTCATCACTCTGCTAGTGCTCATACCTGGGTCTCATCACTCCGCTAGTGCTCATGCCTGGGTCTCATCACTCTGCTAGCGCTCATGCCTGGGTCTCATCACTCTGCTAGTGCTCATGCCTGGGTCTCATCACTCTGCTACTGCTCATGACTGGGTCTCATCACTCTGCTAGTAGCTATGTCTGGGTCTCATCACTCTGCTACTGCTCATGCCTGGGTCTCATCACTCTGCTAGTGCTCATGTCTGGGTCTCATCACTCTGCTAGTGCTCATGCCTGGGTCTCATCACTCTGCTACTGCTCATGCCTGGGTCTCAGTGCTCATGCCTGGGTCTCATCACTCTGCTACTGCTCATGCCTGGGTCTCATCACTCTGCTAGTGCTCATGCCTGGGTCTCATCACTCTGCTAGTGCCTATGCCTGGGTCTCATCACTCTGCTAGTGCCTATGCCTGGGTCTCATCACTATGCTAGTGCTTATGCCTGGGTCTCATCACTCTGCTGGTGCTCATGCCTGGGTCTCATCACTCTACTAGTGCCTATGCCTGGGTCTCATCACTCTGCTACTACTTATGCCTGGGTCTCATTACTCTGCTAGTGCCTATGCCTGGGTCTCATTACTCTGCTAGTGCTCATGCCTGGGTCTCATCACTCTGCTACTGCTCATGCCTGGGTCTCATCACTCTGCTAGTGCTCATGCCTGGGTCTCATCACTCTGCTAGTGCTTATGCCTGGGTCTCATCACTCTGCTACTGCTCATGCCTGGGTCTCATCACTCTGCTAGTGCTCATGCCAGGGTCTAATCACTCTGCTAGTGCTCATGCCTGGGTCTCATCACTATGCTAGTGCTCATGCCTGGGTCTCATCACTCTGCTAGTGCTCATGCCTGGGTCTCATCACTCTGCTACTGCTCATGCCTGGGTCTCATCACTCTGCTAGTGCTCATGCCTTGGTCTCATCACTCTGCTAGTGCACATACCTGGGTCTCATCACTCCGCTACTGCTCATGTCTGGGTCTCATCACTCTGCTAGTGCTCATGCCTGGGTCTCATCACTCTGCTAGTGCTCATGCCTGGGTCTCATCACTCTGCTACTGCTCATGACTGGGTCTCATCACTCTGCTAGTAGCTATGTCTGGGTCTCATCACTCTGCTACTGCTCATGCCTGGGTCTCATCACTCTGCTAGTGCTCATGTCTGGGTCTCATCACTCTGCTAGTGCTCATGCCTGGGTCTCATCACTCTGCTACTGCTCATGCCTGGGTCTCAGTGCTCATGCCTGGGTCTCATCACTCTGCTACTGCTCATGCCTGGGTCTCATCACTCTGCTAGTGCTCATGCCTGGGTCTCATCACTCTGCTAGTGCTCATGCCTGGGTCTCATCACTCTGCTAGTGCTCATGCTTGGGTCTCAGTGCTCATGCCTGGGTCTCATCACTCTGCTACTGCTCATGCCTGGGTATCATCACTCTGCTAGTGCTCATGCCTGGGTCTCATCACTCTGCTACTGCTCATGCCTGGGTCTTATCACTCCGATAGTGCTCATGCCTGGGTCTCATCACTCCGCTAGTGCTCATGCCTGGGTCTCATCACTCTGCTTGTGCTTATGCCTGGGTCTCATCACTCTGCTAGTGCTCATGCCTGGGTCTCATCACTCTGCTAGTGCTTATGCCTGGGTCTCATCACTCTGCTAGTGCTCATGCCTGGGTCTCATCACTCTGCTAGTGCCTATGTCTGGGTCTCATCACTCCTCTAGTGCTCATGCCTGGGACTCATCACTCCACTAGTGCCTATGCCTGGGTCTCATCACTCTGCTAGTGCTCATGCCTGGGTCTCATCACTCTGCTAGTGCTCATGCCTGGGACTCATCACTCCACTAGTGCCTATGCCTGGGTCTCATCACTCTGCTAGTGCTCATGCCTGGGTCTCATCACTTTGCTAGTGCTCATGCCTGGGTCTCATCACTCTGCTAGTGCTCATGCCTGGGTCTCATCACTCTGCTAGTGTTCATGCCTGGGTCTCA
Organism: Pseudophryne corroboree; assembly: GCF_028390025.1. NCBI lineage: Eukaryota > Metazoa > Chordata > Amphibia > Anura > Myobatrachidae > Pseudophryne > Pseudophryne corroboree. Next base: position 14,536,068 of record NC_086444.1, on the reverse strand, counting down.
TCACTCTGCTAGTGCTCATGTCTGGGTATCATCACTCTGCTAGTGCTCATGCCTGGGTCTCATCACTCTGCTAGTGTCTATGCCTGGGTATCATCACTCTGCTAGTGCTTATGCCTGGGTCTCATCACTCTGCTAGTGCTTATGTCTGGGACTCATCACTCCACTAGTGCCTATGCCTGGGTCTCATCACTCTGCTAGTGCTCATGCCTTGGTCTCATCACTCTGCTAGTGCCTATGCCTGGGTCTCATCACTCTGCTAGTGCTTATGCCTGGGTCTCATCACTATGCTAGTGCTCATGCCTGGGTCTCATCACTCTACTAGTGCCTATGCCTGGGTCTCATCACTCTGCTACTACTTATGCCTGGGTCTCATTACTCTGCTAGTGCCTATGCCTGGGTCTCATCACTCTGCTACTGCTCATGCCTGGGTCTCATCACTCTGCTAGTGCTCATGCCTGGGTCTCATCACTCTGCTAGTGCTCATGCCTGGGTCTAATCACTCTACTAATGCTCATGCCTGGGTCTCATCACTCTGCTAGTGCTCATGCCTGGGTCTCATCACTCCGCTAGTGCTCATGCCTGGGTCTCATCACTCTGCTACTGCTCATGCCTGGGTCTCATCACTCTGCTAGTGCTCATGCCTGGGTCTCATCACTCTGCTAGTGCTCATGCCTAGGTCTCATCACTCTGCTAGTGCTCATGCCTGGGTCTCATCACTCTGCTAGTGCTCATGCCTGGGTCTCATCACTCTGCTAGTGCTCATGCCTGGGTCTCATCACTCCGCTAGTGCTCATGCCTGGGTCTCATCACTCTGCTAGTGCTCATGCCTGGGTCTCATCACTCTGCTAGTGCTCATGCCTGGGTCTCATCACTCTGCTACTGCTCATGCCTGGGTCTCATCACTCTGCTAGTGCTCATGCCTGGGTCTAATCACTCTGCTAGTGCTCATGCCTGGGTCTCATCACTCTGCTAGTGCTCATGCCTGGGTCTCATCACTCTGCTAGTGCTCATGCCTGGGTCTCATCACTCTGCTACTGCTCATGCCTGGGTCTCATCACTCTGCTAGTGCTCATGCCTGGGTCTCATCACTCTGCTAGTGCTCATACCTGGGTCTCATCACTCCGCTAGTGCTCATGCCTGGGTCTCATCACTCTGCTAGCGCTCATGCCTGGGTCTCATCACTCTGCTAGTGCTCATGCCTGGGTCTCATCACTCTGCTACTGCTCATGACTGGGTCTCATCACTCTGCTAGTAGCTATGTCTGGGTCTCATCACTCTGCTACTGCTCATGCCTGGGTCTCATCACTCTGCTAGTGCTCATGTCTGGGTCTCATCACTCTGCTAGTGCTCATGCCTGGGTCTCATCACTCTGCTACTGCTCATGCCTGGGTCTCAGTGCTCATGCCTGGGTCTCATCACTCTGCTACTGCTCATGCCTGGGTCTCATCACTCTGCTAGTGCTCATGCCTGGGTCTTATCACTCCGATAGTACTCATGCCTGGGTCTCATCACTCCGCTAGTGCTCATGCCTGGGTCTCATCACTCTGCTAGTGCTCATGCCTGGGTCTCATCACTCTGCTAGTGCTTATGCCTGGGTCTCATCACTCTGACCAGTGCTCATGCCTGGGTCTCATCACTCTGCTAGTGCTCATGCCTGGGTCTCATCACTCTGACCAGTGCTCATGCCTGGGTCTCATCACTCTGCTAATGCTTATGCCTGGGTCTCATCACTCTGCTAGTGCTCATGCCTGGGACTCATCACTCTGCTAGTGCTCATGCCTGGGTCTCATCGCTCTGCTAGTGCTCATGCCTGGGTCTCATCACTCTGCTAGTGCTCATGCCTGGGTCTCATCACTCCGCTAGTGCTCATGCCTGGGTCTCATCACTCTGCTAGTGCCTATGTCTGGGTCTCATCACTCCTCTAGTGTTCATGCCTGGGACTCATCACTCCACTAGTGCCTATGCCTGGGTCTCATCACTCTGCTAGTGCTCATGCCTGGGTCTCATCACTCTGCTAGTGCTCATGCCTGGGTCTCATCACTCTGCTAGTGCTCATGCCTGGGTCTCATCACTCTGCTAGTGCTCATGCCTGGGTCTCATCACTCCGCTAGTGCTTATGCCTGGGTCTCATCACTCTGCTAGTGCCTATGTCTGGGTCTCATCACTCTGCTAGTGCTCATGCCTGGGTCTCATCACTCTGCTAGTGCTCATGCCTCGGTCTCATCACTCTGCTAGTGCTCATGCCTGGGTCTCATCACTTTGCTAGTGCTCATGCCTGGGTCTCATCACTCTGCTAGTGCTCATGCCTGGGACTCATCACTCTGCTAGTGCTCATGCCTGGGTCTCATCACTCTGCTAGTGCTTATGCCTGGGTCTCATCACTCTGCTAGTGCTCATGCCTGGGTCTCATCACTCTGCTAGTGCTCATGTCTGGGTCTCATCACTCTGCTAGTGCTCATGCCTGGGTCTCATCACTTTGCTAGTGCTCATGCCTGGGTCTCATCACTCTGCTAGTGCTCATGCCTGGGTCTCATCACTCTGCTAGTGCTCATGCCTGGGTCTCATCACTCTGCTAGTGCTCATGCCTGGGTCTCATCACTTTGCTAGTGCTCATGCCTGGGTCTCATCACTCTGCTAGTGCTCATGCCTGGGTCTCATCACTCTGCTAGTGCTCATGCCTGGGTCTCATCACTTTGCTAGTGCTCATGCCTGGGTCTCATCACTCTGCTAGTGCTTATGCCTGGGTCTCATCACTCTGCTAGTGCTCATGCCTGGGTCTCATCACTCTGCTAGTGCTCATGCCTGGGTCTCATCACTCTGCTAGTGCTCATGCCTGGGACTCATCACTCTGCTAGTGCTCATGCCTGGGACTCATCACTCTGCTAGTGCTCATGCCTGGGTCTCATCACTCTGCTAGTGCTCATGCCTGGGTCTCATCACTCTGCTAGTGCTCATGCCTGGGTCTCATCACTCTGCTAGTGTCTATGCCTGGGTCTCATCACTCTGCTAGTGCTCATGCCTGGGTCTCATCACTCTGCTAGTGCTTATGCTTGGGTCTCATCACTCTGCTATTGCTTATTCCTGGGTCTCATCACTCTGCTAGTGCTCATGTCTGGGTCTCATCACTCTGCTAGTGCTCATGCCTGGGTCTCATCACTCTGCTAGTGCTTATTCCTGGGTCTCATCACTCTGCTAGTGCTCATGCCTGGGTCTCATCACTCTGCTAGTGCTTATGCCTGGGTCTCATCACTCTGCTAGTGCTCATGCCTGGGTCTCATCACTCTGCTAGTGCTTATGCCTGGGTCTCATCACTCTGCTATTGCTTATTCCTGGGTCTCATCACTCTGCTAGTGCTCATGCCTGGGTCTCATCACTCTGCTAGTGCTCATGCCTGGGTCTCATCACTCTGCTAGTGTCTATGCCTGGGTCTCATCACTCTGCTAGTGCTTATGCCTGGGTCTCATCACTCTGCTATTGCTTATTCCTGGGACTCATCACTCTGCTAGTGCTCATGCCTGGGACTCATCACTCTGCTAGTGCTTATGCCTGGGTCTCATCACTCTGCTAGTGCTCATGCCTGGGTCTCATCACTCTGCTAGTGCTCATGCCTGGGACTCATCACTCTGCTAGTGCTCATGCCTGGGTCTCATCACTCTGCTAGTGCTCATGCCTGGGTCTCATCACTCTGCTAGTGCTCATGCCTGGGACTCATCACTCTGCTAGTGCTTATGCCTGGGTCTCATCACTCTGCTAGTGCTCATGCCTGGGACTCATCACTCTGCTACTGCTCATGCCTGGGACTCATCACTCTGCTACTGCTCATGCCTGGGACTCATCACTCTGCTATTGCTTATTCCTGGGTCTCATCACTTTGCTAGTGCTCATGCCTGGGTCTCATCACTCTGCTAGTGCTCATGCCTGGGACTCATCACTCTGCTAGTGCTTATGCCTGGGTCTCATCACTCTGCTAGTGCTCATGCCTGGGTCTCATCACTCTGCTAGTGCTCATGCCTGGGTCTCATCACTCTGCTAGTGTCTATGCCTGGGTCTCATCACTCTGCTAGTGCTTATGCCTGGGTCTCATCACTCTGCTAGTGCTTATGCCTGGGTCTCATCACTCTGCTAGTGCTCATGCCTGGGTCTCATCACTCTGCTAGTGCTCATGCCTGGGACTCATCACTCTGCTAGTGCTCATGCCTGGGTCTCATCACTCTGCTAGTGCTCATGCCTGGGACTCATCACTCTGCTAGTGCTTATGCCTGGGTCTCATCACTCTGCTAGTGCTCATGCCTGGGACTCATCACTCTGCTAGTGCTCATGCCTGGGACTCATCACTCTGCTACTGCTCATGCCTGGGACTCATCACTCTGCTATTGCTTATTCCTGGGTCTCATCACTTTGCTAGTGCTCATGCCTGGGTCTCATCACTCTGCTAGTGCTCATGCCTGGGTCTCATCACTCCGCTAGTGCTTATGCCTGGGTCTCATCACTCTGCTAGTGCTCATGCCTGGGTCTCATCACTCTGCTAGTGCTCATGCCTGGGTCTCATCACTCTGCTAGTGCTCATGCCTGGGACTCATCACTCTGCTAGTGCTCATGCCTGGGACTCATCACTCTGCTACTGCTCATGCCTGGGACTCATCACTCTGCTAGTGCTTATGCCTGGGTCTCATCACTCTGCTAGTGCTCATGCCTGGGTCTCATCACTCTGCTACTGCTCATGCCTGGGTCTCAGTGCTCATGCCTGGGTCTCATCACTCTGCTACTGCTCATGCCTGGGTCTCATCACTCTGCTAGTGCTCATGCCTGGGTCTTATCACTCCGATAGTACTCATGCCTGGGTCTCATCACTCCGCTAGTGCTCATGCCTGGGTCTCATCACTCTGCTAGTGCTCATGCCTGGGTCTCATCACTCTGCTAGTGCTTATGCCTGGGTCTCATCACTCTGACCAGTGCTCATGCCTGGGTCTCATCACTCTGCTAGTGCTCATGCCTGGGTCTCATCACTCTGACCAGTGCTCATGCCTTGGTCTCATCACTCTGCTAGTGCTCATGCCTGGGTCTCATCGCTCTGCTAGTGCTCATGCCTGGGTCTCATCGCTCTGCTACTGCTCATGCCTGGGTCTCATCACTCTGCTAGTGCTCATGCCTGGGTCTCATCACTCTGCTAGTGCTCATGCCTGGGTCTCATCACTTTGCTAGTGCTCATGCCTGGGACTCATCACTCTGCTAGTGCTTATGCCTGGGTCTCATCACTCTGCTAGTGCTCATGCCTGGGACTCATCACTCTGCTAGTGCTCATGCCTGGGTCTCATCGCTCTGCTAGTGCTCATGCCTGGGTCTCATCACTCTGCTAGTGCTCATGCCTGGGTCTCATCACTCCGCTAGTGCTCATGCCTGGGTCTCATCACTCTGCTAGTGCCTATGTCTGGGTCTCATCACTCCTCTAGTGTTCATGCCTGGGACTCATGCCTGGGTCACTCTGCTAGTGCTCATGCCTGGGTCTCATCACTCTGCTAGTGCTCATGCCTCGGTCTCATCACTCTGCTAGTGCTCATGCCTGGGTCTCATCACTTTGCTAGTGCTCATGCCTGGGTCTCATCACTCTGCTAGTGCTCATGCCTGGGACTCATCACTCTGCTAGTGCTCATGCCTGGGTCTCATCACTCTGCTAGTGCTTATGCCTGGGTCTCATCACTCTGCTAGTGCTCATGCCTGGGTCTCATCATTCTGCTAGTGCTCATGTCTGGGTCTCATCACTCTGCTAGTGCTCATGCCTGGGTCTCATCACTTTGCTAGTGCTCATGCCTGGGTCTCATCACTCTGCTAGTGCTCATGTCTGGGTCTCATCACTCTGCTAGTGCTCACGCCTGGGTCTCATCACTCTGCTAGTGCTCATGCCTGGGACTCATCACTCTGCTAGTGCTCATGCCTGGGACTCATCACTCTGCTAGTGCTCATGCCTGGGACTCATCACTCTGCTAGTGCTCATGCCTGGGTCTCATCACTCTGCTAGTGCTCATGCCTGGGTCTCATCACTCTGCTAGTGCTCATGCCTGGGTCTCATCACTCTGCTAGTGCTCATGCCTGGGTCTCATCACTCTGCTAGTGCTCATGCCTGGGTCTCATCACTCTGCTAGTGCTCATGCCTGGGACTCATCACTCTGCTAGTGCTCATGCCTGGGACTCATCACTCTGCTAGTGCTCATGCCTGGGTCTCATCACTCTGCTAGTGCTCATGCCTGGGTCTCATCACTCTGCTAGTGCTCATGCCTGGGTCTCATCACTCTGCTAGTGCTCATGCCTGGGACTCATCACTCTGCTAGTGCTCATGCCTGGGACTCATCACTCTGCTAGTGCTCATGTCTGGGTCTCATCACTCTGCTAGTGCTCATGCCTGGGTCTCATCACTTTGCTAGTGCTCATGCCTGGGTCTCATCACTCTGCTAGTGCTCATGCCTGGGTCTCATCACTCTGCTAGTGCTCATGCCTGGGTCTCATCACTCTGCTAGTGCTCATGCCTGGGTCTCATCACTCTGCTAGTGCTCATGCCTGGGTCTCATCACTTTGCTAGTGCTCATGCCTGGGTCTCATCACTCTGCTAGTGCTTATGCCTGGGTCTCATCACTCTGCTAGTGCTCATGCCTGGGTCTCATCACTCTGCTAGTGCTCATGCCTGGGACTCATCACTCTGCTAGTGCTCATGCCTGGGACTCATCACTCTGCTAGTGCTCATGCCTGGGTCTCATCACTCTGCTAGTGCTCATGCCTGGGTCTCATCACTCTGCTAGTGCTCATGCCTGGGTCTCATCACTCTGCTAGTGTCTATGCCTGGGTCTCATCACTCTGCTAGTGCTCATGCCTGGGTCTCATCACTCTGCTAGTGCTTATGCTTGGGTCTCATCACTCTGCTATTGCTTATTCCTGGGTCTCATCACTCTGCTAGTGCTCATGTCTGGGTCTCATCACTCTGCTAGTGCTCATGCCTGGGTCTCATCACTCTGCTAGTGCTTATTCCTGGGTCTCATCACTCTGCTAGTGCTCATGCCTGGGTCTCATCACTCTGCTAGTGCTTATGCCTGGGTCTCATCACTCTGCTAGTGCTCATGCCTGGGTCTCATCACTCTGCTAGTGCTTATGCCTGGGTCTCATCACTCTGCTATTGCTTATTCCTGGGTCTCATCACTCTGCTAGTGCTCATGCCTGGGTCTCATCACTCTGCTAGTGCTCATGCCTGGGTCTCATCACTCTGCTAGTGTCTATGCCTGGGTCTCATCACTCTGCTAGTGCTTATGCCTGGGTCTCATCACTCTGCTATTGCTTATTCCTGGGACTCATCACTCTGCTAGTGCTCATGCCTGGGACTCATCACTCTGCTAGTGCTTATGCCTGGGTCTCATCACTCTGCTAGTGCTCATGCCTGGGTCTCATCACTCTGCTAGTGCTCATGCCTGGGACTCATCACTTTGCTAGTGCTCATGCCTGGGTCTCATCACTCTGCTAGTGCTCATGCCTGGGACTCATCACTCTGCTAGTGCTTATGCCTGGGTCTCATCACTCTGCTAGTGCTCATGCCTGGGTCTCATCACTCTGCTAGTGCTCATGCCTGGGACTCATCACTCTGCTAGTGCTCATGCCTGGGACTCATCACTCTGCTACTGCTCATGCCTGGGACTCATCACTCTGCTAGTGCTTATGCCTGGGTCTCATCACTCTGCTAGTGCTCATGCCTGGGACTCATCACTCTGCTAGTGCTTATGCCTGGGTCTCATCACTCTGCTAGTGCTCATGCCTGGGTCTCATCACTCTGCTAGTGCTCATGCCTGGGTCTCATCACTCTGCTAGTGTCTATGCCTGGGTCTCATCACTCTGCTAGTGCTTATGCCTGGGTCTCATCACTCTGCTAGTGCTTATGCCTGGGTCTCATCACTCTGCTAGTGCTCATGCCTGGGTCTCATCACTCTGCTAGTGCTCATGCCTGGGACTCATCACTCTGCTAGTGCTCATGCCTGGGTCTCATCACTCTGCTAGTGCTCATGCCTGGGTCTCATCACTCTGCTAGTGCTCATGCCTGGGACTCATCACTCTGCTAGTGCTTATGCCTGGGTCTCATCACTCTGCTAGTGCTCATGCCTGGGACTCATCACTCTGCTAGTGCTCATGCCTGGGACTCATCACTCTGCTACTGCTCATGCCTGGGACTCATCACTCTGCTATTGCTTATTCCTGGGTCTCATCACTTTGCTAGTGCTCATGCCTGGGTCTCATCACTCTGCTAGTGCTCATGCCTGGGTCTCATCACTCCGCTAGTGCTTATGCCTGGGTCTCATCACTCTGCTAGTGCTCATGCCTGGGTCTCATCACTCTGCTAGTGCTCATGCCTGGGTCTCATCACTCTGCTAGTGCTCATGCCTGGGACTCATCACTCTGCTAGTGCTCATGCCTGGGACTCATCACTCTGCTACTGCTCATGCCTGGGACTCATCACTCTGCTAGTGCTTATGCCTGGGTCTCATCACTCTGCTAGTGCTCATGCCTGGGACTCATCACTCTGCTAGTGCTTATGCCTGGGTCTCATCACTCTGCTAGTGCTCATGCCTGGGACTCATCACTCTGCTAGTGCTCATGCCAGTGGCGTAACTAGAAATTTTTCTCCCCCAAGCAAAAAAATTCTTCGGCGCCCCCCCCCCATCCCCCATAATTGGCACTATTAAAGGGATAAATGTGCGCGTGCCGAAGGCGCGCGCTGCAAATTAGGGTGTGTGGCTTCGTTGGGATGGGCGTGGCTTCACATTAAGGGGCGTGGCATTGCAGGAAAAGACTACGTTATACCCCAGTTTTCCAACCTGCACGCCCAGACGTTAGCCACCACTGGAAAGAAAAATAATCCTGATTCATGCCCCTTACATTATTTGTCATTTTTCCTCCTTATAGTAATGCCCAGTATACATTATTCCACATACTGCAATGGCCCTTAGACATTATGCCGCACACAATAATGCACATGACACAATATGCACACACCATAATGCCCCCGACACATTATGCCACACACCGTAATGCCCCCGACACATTATGACAGGAATCGCAATGCCCGTTATACATTATGCTACACACTGCAATGCCCCTGATACGTTATACCACAAACCACAATGCCCGTGATATAGTATACAACACACCGTAATGCCTGACACATACCGCAATGCCCGTTATACCCTATGCTACACACCGCAATGCCCGTTACACATTATGCCACACTGCAATGACCCTGAGACATTATACCACATACCACAATGCCCGTGATACAGTATGCCACACACCGTAATGCCTGTGACACATTATGACACACACCGCAATGTCCGTGATACATTATGCCACACACCGTAATGCCCATTACACATTAAGTCCTACAGTAAGGCTTCTAATTACTTTTAAATTACCTGCTCGTTGCCAGGGGTTTTCATGCTCAGGGTGTCATGCTCGTTGCCAGGGGTTTCATGCACTGGGTGTCATGCTCGTTGCCAGGTGTTTCATGCACTGGGTGTCATGCTCGTTGCCAGGGGTTTCATGCACTGGGTGTCATGCTCGTTGCTAGGGGGTAGTGCTTGTTGCTAGGGCTGTGCTCCCAGTGCCACATATGTCCCCAGTGCCAGATATTACCCCACGGTGCCAGGTACTCACATGACCCCAGTGCACAATATAGCCCCCCCCCCCCCTATGTGCCAGGTACACATATACCCCCCCAGTGCCACATATGCCCCCAGTGCCAGATATTCCCCCTCAGTGCCACATATGCCCCCAGTGCCAGATATCCCCCCCCCAGTGCCACATATGCCCCCAGTGCCAGATATTCCCCCTCAGTGCCAGCTATGCTCCTAGTGCCAGATTCCCCCCCCCAGTGCCACATATGCCCCCAGTGCCAGATATTCCCCCCAGTGCCACATATGCCCCCAGTGCCAGATATTACCCCCCCCCGTGCCAGATATGCTCCCAGTGCCAGATTCCCCCACCCCCCCAGTGCCACATATGCCCCCAGTGCCAGATATTCCCCCCCAGTGCCATATATGCCCCCTCCCCCGCTGCTGCTTCCCCGCTGGTTTGTGTTGGAGGGACACGGAGGGCACAGCGCGCGCCTCTCCTGTGTCCCTCCTGCATCATCTCCGGCGGCCGCGGGTCTAATAAACGAAGTGCCGTTCGTGAGCTCTGATTGGCTCACGAACCGGCACTTCTTCTATTAGACCCGCGGCCGCCGGAGATGATGCAGGAGGGACACAGGAGAGGCGCGCGCTGTGCCCTCCGTGTCCCTCCAACACGGCAGGGAGGCAGGCCCGGCGCTACCCGCTCAGCGAAGGGATGCAGTGCAGGGAGGCGCTGGGACGGAGAGGCGCTCCCCCTGCTCTGCATTCCTTCCCTGCTGCGCCGTCCTGGCCCCCCTGCTGCTGCTGCTGCTGTGTCTGTCACTGTATGACTGTGACAGTCACTGGCAGCGGAGCCTGCAGCGTGAAAAGCCTCCTCCCTCCCCTCCCCTGTGTGGCAGCGGCTGTGTACGGGACGGAAGGGGGCGGAGCTAAACGGGACGAAAGGGGGCGGAGCTAAACGGTCCAGAAGGGGCGGGGCTACACGGACCAGGCTGCTGTACCGAGGGAGACTGGCTTAGGTAAGTAGAGGGTGAGAGAGAAGTGTGTGTTTGTATATATGGTGTGTGTGTGTGTGTGTGTGTGTGTGTGTGTGTGTGTGTGTGTGTGTGTGTGTGTGTGTGTGTGCATACGGTGTGTGTGTGTATATGGTGGGTGTGTATGTGTGTGTATATATGTGTGAATTGTGTGTGTGTGTGAGGTATGTCTGTGTACGCGCAATTTATGGATGGTAGTACTGGGGGGGCATTACGTATAATGACGCTATTACTGGGGGGGGGGGGCATTACATGTAAGGACGCTACTACTACTGGGGGGGCATTTTGTGAAACAACGCTACTACTGGGGGGGCCATTACGTATAAGGACGATACTACTACTAGGGGGGAATTACGTATAAGGACGCTTCTACTACTGGGGGTGCACTACGTATAAGGACGCTACTACTACAGGTGGGCATTACGCGTAATGACGCTACTACTACTGGGGGGGGCATTACGTATAAGGATACTACTACTACTGGGGGGCATTACGTATAAGGACGCTTCTACTACTGGGGGTGCACTACATATAAGGACGCGTCTACTACTGGGGGCGCACTACATATAAGGATGCTACTACTACTGGGGGGGCATTATGTATAAGGATACTACTACTACTGGGGGGCATTATGTATAAGGATGCTACTACTACTGGGGTGCATTACATATGACGCTACTACTACGGGTGGGGCATTATGTATAAGAGGAATAAGATTGTGCTACATTGTGGCGTAATTTTAAATGGGGGTACTATTGTGTGGCCATGCCCCTTACTTGTGAGCCCACACCCCTTTTCCCGGCGCGAATATGGGAGGGCGCAAATTTATAGTTTGCAGGGGGGCGCCGAACACCCTAGCACCGGCCCTGCAGGGAGGGTTAGTAGGAGCAGATTGACATGCGGACGCTCGTCCGCATGTCAATCTGTGCTTAATCAGTGGCGCCCCCGCAGCCCCTCGCCCCCAAGCCACCGCGAGGGCTGCGTGGGCAGTAGTTACGCCACTGGCTCATGACTGAGTCTCATCACTCTGCTAGTGCTCATGCCTGGGTCTCATCACTCTGCTAGTGCTCATGCCTGGGTCTCATCACTCTGCTAGTGCTCATGTCTGGGTCTCATCACTCTGCTAGTGCTCATGCCTGGGTCTCATCACTCTGCTAGTGTCTATGCCTGGGTCTCATCACTCTGCTAGTGCTTATGTCTGGGTCTCATCACTCTGCTAGTGTCTATGCCTGGGTCTCATCACTCTGCTAGTGCCTATGCCTGGGTCTCATCACTCTGCTAGTGCTCATGCCTGGGTCTCATCACTCTGCTAGTGCTCATGTCTGGGTCTCATCACTCTGCTAGTGCTCATGCCTGGGTCTCATCACTCTGCTAGTGTCTATGCCTGGGTCTCATCACTCTGCTAGTGCTTATGTCTAGGTCTCATCACTCTGCTAGTGCTTATGTCTGGGACTCATCACTCCGCTAGTGCCTATGCCTGGGTCTCATCACTCTGCTAGTGCCTATGCCTGGGTCTCATCACTCTGCTAGTGCTCATGCCTTGGTCTCATCACTCTGCTAGTGCCTATGCCTGGGTCTCATCACTCTGCTAGTGCCTATGCCTGGGTCTCATCACTCTGCTAGTGCTTATGCCTTGGTCTCATCACTCTGCTACTGCTCATGCCTGGGTCTCATCACTATGCTAGTGCTTATGCCTGGGTCTCATCACTCTGCTGGTGCTCATGCCTGGGTCTCATCACTCTACTAGTGCCTATGCCTGGGTCTCATCACTCTGCTAGTGCCTATGCCTGGGTCTCATCACTCTGCTAGTGCCTATGCCTGGGTCTCATCACTATGCTAGTGCTTATGCCTGGGTCTCATCACTCTGCTAGTGCCTATGCCTGGGTCTCATCACTCTGCTAGTGCTTATGCCTGGGTCTCATCACTCTGCTGGTGCTCATGCCTGGGTCTCATCACTCTGCTACTACTTATGCCTGGGTCTCATTACTCTGCTAGTGCCTATGCCTGAGTCTCATCACTCTGCTAGTGCTCATGCCTGGGTCTCATCACTCTGCTACTACTTATGCCTGGGTCTCATTACTCTACTAGTGCCTATGCCTGAGTCTCATCACTCTGCTAGTACTCATGCCTGGGTATTGACAAGTTGTATTTCACATTTACAATGTAGCAGAAAGACATTGGGGGTCATTCCGAGTTGTTCGCTCGTTATTTTTTTATCGCAACGGAGCGATTAGTCGCTAATGCGCATGCGCAATGTCCGCAGTGCGACTGCGCCAAGTAAATTTGCTATGCAGTTAGGAATTTTACTCACGGCATTACAAGGTTTTTTCTTCATTCTGGTGATCGGCGTGTGATTGACAGGAAGTGGGTGTTTCGAGGCGGAAACAGGCCGTTTTATGGGAGTGTGTGAAAAACGCTACCGTTTCTGGGAAAAACGCGGGAGTGGCTGGAGAAACGGAGGAGTGTCTGGGCGAACGCTGGGTGTGTTTGTGACGTCAAACCAGGAACGACAAGCACTGAACTGATCGCACTGGAAGAGTAAGTCTCGAGCTACTCAGAAACTGCACAGAGATGTCTTTTCGCAATATTGCGAATCTTTCGATCGCAATTTTAAGAAGCTAAGATTCACTCCCAGTAGGCGGCGGCTTAGCGTGTGCAAAGCTGCTAAAAGCAGCTAGCGAGCGAACAACTCGGAATGAGGGCCATTGCACAGATTGGTATAATCACTCACACACATGGGATTACATTTGCTCTTTTTATAGCTAATATTTAGTTTTATTGTCTAAATTGTTCCCAGTTTGCCCCAGTGGTGCAAGTAGAAATATTTTCTTTGTGGTACTGAGTGCCTATAAATGGGCGTGGTCATGTGCTGTGAGGGGGCGTGGCCACACGACACTAGTGGGAGTGGCTACATGACACTAGCGAACAACACAGACCCTTTTCTTTGGACTCTGGGGACAAGGCTGGAAATATATAGTAATGCCTCCAGTATAATAAATACATATAGTAATGCCTCCAGCATAATAAATACATATAGTAATGCCTCCAGTATAATAAATACATATAGTAATGCCTCCAGTATAATAAATACATATAGTAATGCCTCCAGTATAATAAATACATATAGTAATGCCTCCAGTATAATAAATACATATAGTAATGCCTCCAGTATAATAAATACATATAGTAATGCCTCCAGTATAATAAATACATATAGTAATGCCTCCAGTATAATAAATACATATAGTAATGCCTCCAGTATAATAAATATATATAGTAATGCCTCCAGTATAATAAATACATATAGTAATGCCCCCAATTTGATCACAATATATAGTAGTGCCTCCAGGATGGTTTGTGGTGCATTATAATTGTGGTAATGGTGGTCAGGGGTGCAAGGTGTGGCAGGTGGTACTGCGTACCCACTACCAAATTCTTCAGGGTACTCTGTACCCGAGCGTACCTGCATACTTGCACCACTGGTTTGCCTTTATTCCCATCACTGATGGTATCTGTGCGACAAGCTTACTCATAGGTTGCACCAAAATGAAGCTCGGTGTGACGGTCGCATGTAATCCATTTGCTGTAGTCATACATTGTATTTGTACTGTGAGCCTCATTCAGATGATGTTGTTGCTATTTTTTGCTATCTGCAATCACGATTATATGCTAATGTGTGCAGATGCTAACCTGCGCAAAGGGACGCCCTCTGCTGTCGTATCATTTCCATCCGACGGCATATAATTGCTGATACATCGGTACCATTGTCACACATCGGGTGCTACAGTAGCGCAGTCTGAGTGCCTATGTAGATGGTCAGGCTGCGCTGCTCTCCCAGGATGCAGGGGGCTCTCAAGTAGCAAGCAAGTTCGCAACTGCTAATTTATGCATGGCCAGAAAACGCCATCTGAACGGGCATGACACGCCTGCGTCTACGCCTGCGTCTACCCGGCCACTCCCCATTGCCACCCCCAAACGCTACCTAGTGTACCTGTCACTGCAGTTTAGTCATTTGTCATCTCCATAATGAGTGCGAGCAAGCTCTGTCCCTACGATGACAATCCGCAGCATCATCTGGAAAAATACCCCGATGTTCTGCTGCACATGCGCCTCCACCGCCATCATCATTAACGCTGCCGTTGGGTCGACCTCACGTCGAGACTACTCCACTGCACGCCGCGGCCCCCACCCCACTACAGTAAATATACTGATTAGTCCAGGGCGCCGGTGATCGTGCTCTTGCTGGGCTGACGGGCGCCGAATCCTGCGCACTTCTGTGACCCCCAGTGCTTTAAAGTGAGCTGCCGTTTTGTAGTGTCACTTTACTGCACCGGGTGTCACAGTCCAGCATATGGAGCAGCCGACACCTGGCAGCCTGCAGCGGAGCACCGATCACCCGCTCCTGGACTGTTTTTTTGGGGGGGTTTAAGCAGTGATCAGATTGTGCGTCCATCGGACACACAGAACTGAGCACTGGAGCCGGGTCCCCGCTCAGCTTTCTCTGCCAGGGGGCAGAGAAAGCTGGGCAAAGGCTGCAGATGTGAAAAGGGGGTGAAAACAATGTAAAAATAATGTTAATAAATAGGCCTCTTACTGTGGTAAGAAAATGTACTGCATGTCAGGCATGCACCTGGGAGGGGGTTCCTGTGGCCCTGTGCATCCTTTTGTTCCACAATCAAACATTTGGAAAATCCGATCTAGAAATCCTTTCCCTGCAATGAGATCCCAATTGCAAATTGTTCATGATTAAGGGCCTAATTCAGACCTTGTTAAATATATACTTTATACTGAGCATGTGTCTATATAAGCAGCTTCAATAAAACTAGTATAATACATTTCTTAAAAGGAAGCGCTTGTGAATTAATAAAGAACATTCGTCCATGATGGGCATTCTTTATTAATTCACAAGAGCTTCCTTTTAAGAAATATACCTAATTCAGACCTGATCGCTAGGCTGCGTTATTTGCATCCCTGCGATCGGGTAATTGCCGCCTACAAGGGGAGGGGAAATCGCTATGCAGGGGTGCGATCGCATGTGCAGGAAAGCTGCTCAAACAGAAGTTTGTGCAGTCATGTAACCCCTCCCAAATTAGTGGCACTAATGGTAATGGGGTTGTACTACACTGTAGACTCTGTGTGCCTCCACCCAAGCGTTATGGATATTATAGGCTTGCTTGGGAAAGCCAAGAAAGGGTTTATACAGTATCAATACACTTTACTCAGTAATAACTTATTACCTACATTTACCAACGCTTGTTTTTTTCGTTTCTTCCAGATCCCTTAATGACGTGTTCGTTCGGAGTTCGGTAGTCCTGGTATTTATTGTTCAGCATTACAGTGCATTTTCACAACAGCAGAATTTACATTTTATTTAAATGTTATACCGTAACCAACACTAACACTCTATAAATATTACTATGGTAATGTATACCAATTCCTATACACTTCCTCCTGCATGCATTACAAAAAATCAACATAACCGGTGAGGTAGAAAAATTGATAAGGTAATTAGTCTTAAGACTTATTGTATTGCCTAGTGTAATACTATCGCTAATCAATTACTCCAGTCTCTGTCTCTCTCTGGGTGGAGTAATTGAGGTAACACGTTGGTGCACAGTTGGGGCCCAGTGTACAGTGATGATAGTTGGGCCACGCTTGGCATGGGATCCTGTGGATAATACCAGTCTAGAATTATATATATATATATATATATATATTCTCCTCCCAGGTGTGTCACTCAATTCCACGGCAAGGGGTTTGATCACTTACTACGGTTGCTTCCCCAGAGTTCCACTCTACCTTCCCTATTTTCCTGACAGAGATGAGTTGGATAGGTAGAGGGGAGGTGAAAGGTGCGGTGACTCCCGCTACTACCACTGAGTGGATATTTATCTCGGTAATTTCTCTGTCACTGGAGGGGATATTTATCCTGGTAGAGGGGTATAGTTGCGGTCTATCGGCACTTGTGTAAAAGCGATACCCCGTACCTGCTATGCAACATCTCCGGGTTCACCTGGCTGGGCAGTGCTGCGCGTCCCTATAGCCTCTCATCCATACGCACTTACAGCCCGTTATCAAAGTTCCTCCTCAGTTCCCATCGCTGTGTAGGGGATATTATTAAGTGAAAACCATGTAAATCACATAAAGCTCCTGAATTTACCTTCCTGGTCCTCGCTGTTCTGGCTGTATTATGGACCTACGTGCGGCTGTTAGTAGGCAGGCTTACTGGTCCCCAAGAGGGTTGTCCCTTTGTCTGGCTCCTATTGCTGTGCTGCCCTTTATGCCCCTTATTGGGCAAGTATCAGATAGGGGCGTTTCACACTATAGGCAGCGCTATAACAGCAGAGACGGCTCTGGTTACAGCTGGGGTTATTTCCGTCACATCAGCTCATCGCCCGCCTGCCTCCGATCATCAGTCTCCGGGAGATGGATCAGATTAGCGGTATCCGCTGCTCCCCCAGCTCGGCTCTCTGGCCTCCTCCTCCGCCAGTCACTCAGCTCCCTTTCGGCTGGCCGCATACAGGACCGGATCTAGGGGGGGGGGGCGAAGGGGGCGACCACCCCCCCTAACACAGTCATAGCCATGCCCACTTTTGAGAAGAAGCTAGCTCTCCCGGGGAGAGCCTGAGGCAGAACGATGTGCTGCAGCTTATACCACAGCAGCACAGAGGAGCCAGGAGAGCAAGGGTTACAGAGCATTTGCCTCTCACTTGCAGATGTGTGGGTATAAGGCTAATAAATACAATTACCCCATAGCACAGTCACATGTAGATAGAACAATCACAAAGCTCTATCTCAGTCTCACTCAAAAAGTTCAGTCAGAATTGAGAGAGGAGGAGTTAGGATTGCAGATGGGAGTAGTTGGGACTGTAGAGGGAGGAGTCAAGATTAAACAGAAAACCGCACCCCCTAAAGAAAAGTCCAGATCCGTCCCTGGCCGCATATATCCTTCCACCCCGTCTCTCTCCGTCTGCATCACCGCTCCGGCTCTCCTCTTCCCGGGGGGTAGGTAACGGTCTCTAACCGACATTGTCCTTGTGCGCTGCTTGAAGTCCTCCCCCGCATGCGATCACACTTTTTACAGCACGAGGGGATTCTGGACTAGTCTCTCTATCCCAGCTCATGCCAATTTACTCATATAATCCCATAGTTCAATACCCATAGGGATATATCGTCCTCCAGCATCCCCCATATATATTATATACTTAAAATAGTTACACTTTTATCACGATATGTATATCATAAACAATTCATATATTTACACCTAGCATACCAGGTATATCTATTCATAGGGTCCTTGCCTATTTAGAAATATCTTCTCTTCACCCCAGTGAGCATAGATAATAGGGTGTTACAGTCAGATCAGGACTTACTCTTCCTGTGAGATGATCGGGGCCGGAGCTGACGTCAGAAACCCTCCCTTCCAACGCTTGGACACGCCTGCGTTTCTCCGGACACTCCTTAAAAACGGTCAGTTGCCCCCCACAAATGGCCTCTTCCTGTCAGTCACCTTGCGATCGCCCGTGCGAACGCTTCTCTCGCACCATCCCGTCGCTGCCCGGCACTCCCCGACGCTGCGGACTGGCGTGCCTGCGCATTGCGGTGCACACGCATGCGCAGTTCAGACCTGATCGCAGGCTGTATGAAAACACAGCCTAGCGATCGGGTTGGAATGACCCCCTAAGTCTTTGGTTGTTTTTGTAGCAGAAGTACGTAAATATATAGGAGCATTACTCTTCATTGTCCATCAGTCATAAATTTGCTCTGAGTTGACCTCTTTGTTTTCTAGCTGAGAGGATGATGGGAGCACGGGGTATTCTGCGTGGAGACAGAGGTGTGTGTGGCCCTCACTATATCCCTGCATGGGGTGTGGGAATCCCCTCCAGAGCGAGGAAGAAAACATGAGATCTTACCGCCGAGCCTCATACCTCCAACAAGCTGATAGAGACACTGGTCAGATACCTGGTGATTCTCCAGACAGGCCCAGAAAATAGGAAACATTTGTAGATGATTAAACAGAAAATAATAATAACCGTAACAGAAGATTTATTTCATGGGGCGTCATATATCCGAGTGCCGTGTAATCCAGTAATCACATTACGGCACATCTTATAGAGCGCAATGTATCGCATGATAATAATAATTTCTCTATCGTCCTAGTGGATGCTGGGGTTCCTGAAAGGACCATGGGGAATAGCGGCTCCGCAGGAGACAGGGCACAAAAAGTAAAGCTTTTCCGATCAGGTGGTGTGCACTGGCTCCTCCCCCTATGACCCTCCTCCAGACTCCAGTTAGATTTTTGTGCCCGGCCGAGAAGGGTGCAATCTAGGTGGCTCTCCTAAAGAGCTGCTTAGAGAAAGTTTAGCTAGGTTTTTTATGTTACAGTGATTCCTGCTGGCAACAGGATCACTGCAGCGAGGGACTGAGGGGAGAAGGAGTCAACTCACCTGCGTGCAGGATGGATTGGCTTCTTGGCTACTGGACATCAAGCTCCAGAGGGACGATCACAGGTACAGCCTGGATGGTCACCGGAGCCGCGCCGCCGGCCCCCTTGCAGATGCTGAAGACAGAAGAGGTCCAGAATCGGCGGCTGAAGACTCCTGCAGTCTTCTAAAGGTAGCGCACAGCACTGCAGCTGTGCGCCATTTTCCTCTCAGCACACTTCACACGGCAGTCACTGAGGGTGCAGGGCGCTGGGAGGGGGGCGCCCTGGGAGGCAAATGAGTACCTATAAAGGCTAAAAATACCTCACATATAGCCCTAGAGGCTATATGGAGATATTTAACCCCTGCCTGATTTCTCAAAATAGCGGGAGACGAGCCCGCCGGAAAAGGGGCGGGGCCTATCTCCTCAGCACACGGCGCCATTTCCTCTCACAGCTCCGCTGGTCAGGACGGCTCCCAGGTCTCTCCCCTGCACTGCACTACAGAAACAGGGTAAAACAGAGAGGGGGGGCAAATTTATGGCGATATTTTTATATAACAAAGCAGCTATAGGGGAGCACTTATTATAAGGCTATCCCTGATATATATATAGCGCTTTTGGTGTGTGCTGGCAAACTCTCCCTCTGTCTCCCCAAAGGGCTAGTGGGTCCTGTCTTCATTAGGAGCATTCCCTGTGTGTCTGCTGTGTGTCGGTACGTGTGTGTCGACATGTATGAGGACGATATTGGTGTGGAGGCGGAGCAATTGCCAAATATGGGGATGTCACCTCCTAGGGGGTCGACACCAGAATGGATGCCTTTATTTATGGAACTACGGGATAGTGTCAACACGCTAAAGCAGTCGTTTGACGACATGAGACGGCCGGACAATCAATTAGTGCCTGTCCAGGCGACTCAAACACCGTCAGGGGCTGTGAAACGCCCTTTGCCTCAGTCGGTCGACACAGACCCAGACACAGGCGATGACTCCAGTGGTGACGGTGACGAATCAACCGTATTTTCCAGTAGGGCCACACGTTATATGATTTTGGCAATGAAGGAGGCGTTACATTTAGCTGATACTACAGGTACCACTAAACAGGGTATTATGTGGGGTATGAAAAAACTACCTATAGTTTTTCCTGAATCAGAAGAACTAAATGACGTGTGTAATGAAGCGTGGGTTGCCCCTGATAAAAAGCTGATAATTTCAAAGAAATTATTGGCATTATACCCTTTCCCGCCAGAGGTTAGGGAGCGCTGGGAAACACCTCCTAGGGTGGACAAGGCGCTAACACGCTTATCTAAACAAGTGGCGTTACCCTCTCCTGAGACGGCCGCACTTAAAGATCCATCAGATAGGAGGATGGAAAATATCCAAAAAAGTATATACACACATGCAGGTGTTATACTACGACCAGCTGTAGCAACTGCCTGGATGGGCAGTGCGGGGGTAGTTTGGTCAGAATCCCTGATTGAAAATATTGATACCCTGGACAGGGACAATATTTTACTGTCGTTAGAACAAATAAAGGATGCATTTCTTTATATGCGTGATGCACAGAGGGATATATGCACACTGGCATCACGGGTAAGTGCTATGTCCATTTCGGCCAGAAGAGCTTTATGGACGCGACAGTGGACAGGCGATGCGGATTCAAAACGGCATATGGAAGTTTTGCCGTATAAGGGGGAGGAGTTATTTGGAGTCGGTCTATCAGATTTGGTGGCCACGGCTACAGCCGGGAAATCCACCTTTCTACCTCAAGTCACTCCCCAACAGAAAAAGGCACCGACTTTTCAACCGCAGCCCTTTCGTTCCTTTAAAAATAAGAGAGCAAAGGGCTATTCATATTTGCCACGAGGCAAAGGTCGAGGGAAGAGACAGCAACACGCAGCTCCTTCCCAGGATCAGAAGCCCTCCCCGGCTTCTACAAAAGCCTCAGCATGACGCTGGGGCTTCTCAAGCGGACTCGGGGACGGTGGGCGGTCGTCTCAAAAATTACAGCGCGCAGTGGGCTCACTCGCAAGTAGATCCCTGGATCCTGCAGATAATATCTCAGGGATACAGGTTGGAATTAGAGACAGATCCACCTCGCCGTTTCCTGAGGTCTGCTTTACCAACGTCCCCCTCCGAAAGGGAGACGGTGTTGGAAGCCATTCACAAGCTGTACTCTCAGCAGGTGATAGTCAAGGTACCTCTTCTGCAACAAGGGAAGGGGTATTATTCCACTCTTTTTGTGGTACCGAAGCCGGATGGCTCGGTAAGGCCTATTCTAAATCTGAAGTCCTTGAACCTGTACATAAAGAAGTTCAAGTTCAAAATGGAGTCACTCAGAGCAGTGATAGCGAACCTGGAAGAGGGGGACTTTATGGTATCCTTGGACATCAAGGATGCGTATCTCCACGTTCCAATTTACCCCTCACACCAGGGGTACCTCAGGTTCGTTGTACAAAACTGTCACTATCATTTTCAGACGCTGCCGTTCGGATTGTCCACGGCACCTCGGATCTTTACAAAGGTAATGGCCGAGATGATGATTCTTCTTCGAAGAAAAGGCGTATTAATTATCCCATACTTGGACGATCTCCTAATAAGGGCGAGGTCCAGAGAACAGCTAGAGATGGGATTAGCACTGTCTCAAGAAGTGCTAAAACAGCACGGGTGGATTCTGAATATTCCAAAATCCCAGTTAATGCCGACAACTCGTCTGCTGTTCCTAGGGATGATTCTGGACACGGTTCAGAAAAAGGTTTTTCTCCCGGAGGAAAAAGCCAAGGAGTTATCCGAGCTTGTCAGGAACCTCCTAAAACCAGGAAAGGTGTCTGTACATCAATGCACAAGAGTCCTGGGAAAAATGGTGGCTTCTTACGAAGCGATTCCATTCGGCAGATTCCACGCAAGAATTTTCCAAAGGGATCTGTTGGACAAATGGTCAGGGTCGCATCTTCAGATGCACCTACGGATAACCCTGTCTCCAAGGACAAGGGTGTCTCTTCTGTGGTGGTTGCAGAGTCCTCATCTATTGGAGGGCCGCAGATTCGGCATACAGGATTGGATCCTGGTGACCACGGACGCCAGCCTGAGAGGCTGGGGAGCAGTCACACAAGGAAGAAACTTCCAGGGAGTATGGACGAGCCTGGAAACGTCTCTTCACATAAACATTCTGGAACTAAGAGCAATATACAATGCTCTAAACCAGGCAGAACCTCTGCTTCAGGGAAAACCGGTATTGATCCAGTCGGACAACATCACGGCAGTCGCCCATGTGAACAGACAGGGCGGCACAAGAAGCAGGAGGGCAATGGCAGAAGCTGCAAGGATTCTTCGCTGGGCAGAGAATCATGTGATAGCACTGTCAGCAGTGTTCATCCCGGGAGTGGACAACTGGGAAGCAGACTTCCTCAGCAGACACGATCTTCACCCGGGAGAGTGGGGACTTCATCCAGAAGTCTTCCACTTGCTGGTAACCCGTTGGGAAAGACCAATGGTGGACATGATGGCGTCTCGCCTCAACAAAAAACTGGACAGGTATTGCGCCAGGTCAAGAGATCCGCAGGCAATAGCTGTGGACGCGCTGGTAACGCCTTGGGTGTACCAGTCGGTGTATGTGTTTCCTCCTCTGCCTCTCATACCAAAAGTATTGAGAATTATACGGCAAAGAGGCGTAAGAACGATACTAGTGGTTCCGGATTGGCCAAGGAGGACTTGGTACCCGGAACTTCAAGAGATGATCACGGAAGATCCGTGGCCTCTACCTCTAAGGAGGGACTTGCTTCAGCAGGGTCCCTGTCTGTTTCAAGACTTACCGCGGCTGCGTTTGACGGCATGGCGGTTGAACGCCGGATCCTAAAGGAAAGAGGCATGCCGGAAGAAGTCATTCCTACTTTGATTAAAGCAAGGAAGGAAGTAACCGTGCAACATTATCACCGAATTTGGCGAAAATATGTTGCGTGGTGCGAAGATCGGAGTGCTCCGACGGAGGAATTTCAACTGGGTCGATTCCTACATTTCCTGCAATCAGGATTGTCAATGGGTCTCAAATTGGGATCTATTAAGGTTCAAATTTCGGCCCTGTCGATTTTCTTTCAAAAAGAATTGGCTTCAGTCCCTGAAGTCCAGACCTTTGTTAAGGGAGTGCTGCATATACAGCCTCCTGTGGTGCCTCCAGTGGCACCGTGGGATCTAAATGTGGTTTTGGACTTCCTAAAATCTCATTGGTTTGAACCACTAAAAAAGGTGGATTTGAAATATCTCACATGGAAAGTGACCATGCTTCTAGCCCTGGCTTCTGCCAGGAGAGTGTCAGAATTGGCAGCTTTATCTTACAAAAGCCCATATCTGATTTTCCATTCGGACAGGGCAGAACTGCGGACTCGTCCGCATTTTCTCCCTAAGGTGGTGTCAGCATTTCATCTGAACCAGCCTATTGTAGTGCCTGCGGCTACAAGTGACTTGGAGGACTCCAAGTTACTGGACGTTGTCAGAGCATTAAAAATATATATTGCAAGGACAGCTGGAGTCAGAAAATCTGACTCGTTGTTTATATTGTATGCACCCAACAAGATGGGTGCTCCTGCGTCTAAGCAGACGATTGCTCGTTGGATCTGTAGCACAATCCAACTTGCACATTCTGTGGCAGGCTTGCCACAGCCTAAATCTGTAAAGGCCCACTCCACAAGGAAGGTGGGCTCATCTTGGGCGGCTGCCCGAGGGGTCTCGGCATTACAACTTTGCCGAGCAGCTACGTGGTCAGGGGAGAACACGTTTGTAAAATTTTACAAATTTGATACTCTGGCTAAGGAGGACCTGGAGTTCTCTCATTCGGTGCTGCAGAGTCATCCGCACTCTCCCGCCCGTTTGGGAGCTTTGGTATAATCCCCATGGTCCTTTCAGGAACCCCAGCATCCACTAGGACGATAGAGAAAATAAGATTTTACTTACCGATAAATCTATTTCTCGGAGTCCGTAGTGGATGCTGGGCGCCCATCCCAAGTGCGGATTATCTGCATAAATTGTACATAGTTATTGTTAACTAATTCGGGTTATTGTTGAAGGAAGCCATCTTTCAGAGGCTCCGCTGTTATCATACTGTTAACTGGGTTTAGATCACAAGTTGTACGGTGTGATTGGTGTGGCTGGTATGAGTCTTACCCGGGATTCAAAATCCTCCCTTATTGTGTACGCTCGTCCGGGCACAGTACCTAACTGGAGTCTGGAGGAGGGTCATAGGGGGAGGAGCCAGTGCACACCACCTGATCGGAAAAGCTTTACTTTTTGTGCCCTGTCTCCTGCGGAGCCGCTATTCCCCATGGTCCTTTCAGGAACCCCAGCATCCACTACGGACTCCGAGAAATAGATTTATCGGTAAGTAAAATCTTATTATCTAGTGTAAAATGCAATTAAATTAAGACACAAAATTGGCAGCTGCCTATTGTCATCTTCACCAGCGAATATCTAGCAAAAGACGTTCAGCACACATGAGTGCAGTAATCTATAGAGGAGCATACGTGTATTATATATATGGCGCCACAGGGGTTCTGCAGCGCCTAACAAAGTACATAAACAAATGAGCAAGACAATAAGACAGTGACTTACAGTACAAGGCAATGCAGGACATGTACATGGTACATAGGGGGTCATTCCGAGTTGATCGCTAGCTGCCGTAGTTCGCAGCGATCAGGCAAATAAAAAAATCGGCATTTCTGCGCATGCACGACGTACTTTCACAAAAGCCGATGCAGTTTCACACAAGCTCTAGCGACGCTTTTCTGTCGCTCTGCTGATCGTTGAGTGATTGACAGGAAGTGGGTGTTTCTGGGTGGTAACTGACCGTTTTTGGGGAGTGTGTGTAAAAACGCAGGCGTGCCAGTTAATAAAACGCAGGAGTGGCTGGGGTAACGGGGGAGTGGCTGGCCGAACGCAGGGCGTGTTTGTGACGTCAAAACAGGAACTAAACTGTCTGCAGTGATCACAAGCTAGGAGTAGGTCTGCAGCTACTCAGAAACTGCACAATTTGTTTTAGAAGCAATGCTGTGATCCTTTCGGTCGCACTTCTGCTGAGCTAAGATACACTCCCAGAGGGCGGCGGCCTAGCGTTTGCACTGCTGCTAAAAGCAGCTAGCGAGCGATCAACTCGGAATGAGGGCCATAGACAGTGCTGCATCAGCGGTCAAATATGGAACCCACTTTACAATCCCTGCATCTACTTTCCTGCCTCTCTGGGCTAATAGGGGTGTAAGTGCAAACGCGTCTGTAATGTATCTGTATACAGGTGATTGCATTACCATATAAAAAGTGCTTACTCCCAGCTGTACACGAGCCCCCAGGGCTCGCACCTCCGCTGTGACGTGCTTTCTGATGTATAATAGACGTCCATTGCACCATCCAGATACAGAAACTGTGGAAAGTGCATTTATAGACACACATCTACTCTAATAAAGCCATAAAATGTGACACATATAGGGGGTCATTCCGAGTTGTTCACTCGTTATTTTTTTCTCGCAACAGAGCGATTAGTCGCTAATGCGCATGCGCAATGTCCGCACTGCGACTGCGCCAAGTAAATTTGCTATGCAGTTAGGTATTTTACTCACGGCATTACGAGGTTTTTTCTTCGTTCTGGCGATCGTAATGTGATTGACAGGAAGTGGGTGTTTCTGGGCGGAAACAGGCCGTTTTATGGGAGTGTGTGAAAAAACGCTGCCGTTTCTGGGAAAAACGCGGGAGTGGCTGGAGAAACGGAGGAGTGGCTGGGCGAACGCTGAGTGTGTTTGTGACGTCAAACCAGGAACGACAAGCACTGAACTGATCGCAGATGCCGAGTAAGTCTGGAGCTACTCAGAAACTGCTAAGAAGTGAATATTCGCAATTCTGCTAATCTTTCGTTCGCAATTTTGATAAGCTAAGATTCACTCCCAGTAGGCGGCGGCTTAGCGTGTGCAAAGCTGCTAAAAGCAGCTTGCAAGCGAACAACTCGGAATGACCCCCATAGTACAGAGTTCCTCTTATTACCACAAATACTGTAATGCATGAAGCTCCAGCAATCAGTTGGGGAGCAGGGGTGGGTGTTACTGTACTAATAAAACGTAATTTGTAGAAGAAATTCCTAGATCCTGTTTTTGGTTGAAATCATTTCGGCAAGTTAGAGCTGACAACTGCAGCAGCCAAATTCCATTTGCGTTCCGTCGACGTGATGAACGCTCAGCTGGGTGTAAATCCGTCTGCGTGTTACTATTTCTGCCTCTAGAAACTAATCTGAAGGATACTGCGCTGGGCTGTACTTTATTTCCAGTAACTGACAGCATTTAATTGGCTTTAACAAGAAGTATCTCTCCAGCTGTTGTGGAACTACAAGTCCCAGTATTTCCCTGCTACAGCTAGGGTCCATCATCTGCCTTTGGTATACGGATAGGTTACTTAATTCTCCTAAATAATGTAAAACGCCGGCGAGTGAAAATTGGACTTTTCCCTGAAGTCAGATCTGAAGCCTCAGCGGCGGACTCGCAGAACACACAGGAATAGTTACACATGGCGGCGGAGCAGACGCTAAGATATTTCTCTCCCACCCAATTAAAGTATTCATCTGACACTTTTACTGTAATGTGTCACCGGAGCCTGCGCTTACTGGCAGCTTAAAATAATTCTGGAGCAATCGAGCAGCCTGTCCCCTCAGGCCGCAATCAATAACGCTACTTAGCCACTGCGTTCTACCATTTAATTTAAGAATTATAGCCAGACTTCTGCGACCGAAACCGTCTATCACCCCAACGCAGTAATTGTTACCTGCAGAATACCAGTCACTACATTTCTGCACTGGTCATTGGACCTAATTCAGACCTGATCGCTAGGCTGCGTTTTCGTACAGCCTGCGATCAGGTGTAAACTGCGCATGCGTATGCACCACAATGCGCAGGCGCACCGCACGGGTACAAAGCGGATCGCCGGTCAGCGATGGGTTTGTGCAAAGAATCCATTCGCACAGGCAATCGCAAGGAGATTGATAGGAAGAAGGTGTTTGTGGGTGGCAACTGACCGTTTTCTGGGAGTGGTTGGAAAAACGCAGGCGTGTTCAAACGTTTGCAGGGCGGGTGTCTGACGTCAATTCCGGTCCCGGACAGGCTGAAGTGATCATAGCGGCTGAGTAAGTTCTGGGCTGCGCAGAGACTGCACAATGGTGGTCATTCCGAGTTGTTCGCTCGGTAATTTTCTTCGCATCGCAGCGATTTTCCGCTAATTGCGCATGCGCAATGTTCGCACTGCGACTGTGCCAAGTAAATTTGCTATGCAGTTAGGAATTTTACTCACGGCATTACGAGGTTTTTTCTTCGTTCTGGTGATCGGAGTGTGATTGACAGGAAGTGGGTGTTTCTGGGCGGAAACTGGCCGTTTTATGGGTGTGTGTGAAAAAACGCTACAGTTTCTGGGAAAAACACGGGAGTGTCTGGAGAAACGGGGGAGTGTCTGGGCGAACGCTGGCTGTGTTTGTGACGTCAAACCAGGAACGAAACTGACTGAACTGATCGCAGATGCCGAGTAAGTCTGGAGCTACTCAGAAACTGCTAAGAAGTGTCTATTCACAATTCTGCTGATCTTTCGTTCGCAATTTTACTATGCTAAGATTCACTCCCAGTAGGCGGCGGCTTAGCGTGTGCAAAGCTGCTAAAAGCAGCTAGCGAGCGAACAACTCGGAATGAGGGCCAAGATCTGTTTGTACAGCTCTGCTACACATGCGATCGCACACTTGCACAGATAATATACTCTCCTCCTGTAGGCGGCGACTATCTGATCGCAGCAGTGCAATAATCGTCTGCTAACGATCAGGTCTGAATTAGGCCCAATAGACCCTCACAGAACGAAATAATCGCTGAGTGGGATCCATAAATTGTCCTGTTAATGACTCTGGGCTTTTCCCAGTTACCAACCAGCTGATTTATCAATCTGCTATTAATTACTCCAGGGGCCCCAGTCTTTGGTCTGTAAGCTGACCTCCGGCCTGGCTGTGGACTGTGAGAAAACACGGCATGCGCTGCTCTGGAAGAGGAAGGAGCAATCAGCAGACATACTGCGTGTCAGGAAATCCTCAGCTCCTAGCTCTCTCATATCGCTGAGTGACGATGGACATGATATGTCAGGACGGTTGAAGTCCTGTCCTTCAGGGACGCAGAGGCGGTTTGATGTTATTAGAAGACAACCCCTCTCTCTCCAGGCCGCGGGCTTGTGCGCAGTGTCAGCATCAGGGAGACGTGACACAGAGATGGTATCTCCGGGTAAATGGCTGAATAACAAAGTTACCAACGTGGTGTGGTTTTATAACAGAACAATGTACCTCTGCAGACTTCCATTCTGCAGCTATAGGGTTACATCACTCCGTCACCTCCAGCCCTGTTTATACAGAGACAGCATAACATAACCCACAGCAGGTGAGCTGACAATCTAAATTGAGCCAGGGTGGGAAAAATTCCTGCCTGTCCCCATTGCATGGTTTCCCGGGATCAATTACCCCAGCTATGTTATGTAGTGTAATACTAGGACTAGTGTATGGAGAATATGGGGCCTAGCAAGCAGACGTGTGATAGCGTTTGCAAGTATGAATATATAATATATATATAGCGTCAGCTAACATTATCATGTGTATTTCCGTCATTGGTTCCTACTGTATGTGAATATCTGCAGTCCACACAAAACTTTATATTGCATTATGTATCACCCACATATCCAAAGTATAGCGCACAGGTGTAAACTCAAAGCAGCGATTCAATTGTTGCCTGTACCGACTTGCTGGGCGTATATGCTAATGGGCATCTTTCGGAGCTATTCAATTGTTTCTCCGACAGGCGCCCATTAGCCGCGGTAGTCATATTGTTTCTTTCAGCTTCCGGAGCGGCGAGAAATATTGTGTTAACAAATGTGCCCAAACACGGACTTTGGGCGCCAAATCAAGCACTTTAGACAGGCATACTGACGGATGGGATGGGATCCCGATGTAGGGATCTTAACAGCTGGGATCCCACCCACCGGTAATCAGTACGTATTACCTGTAAACATGTCCCTACCCAGTGGCGTAACTATAAATTTCTGCCCCCCCCCCTCCCCCCCATACATTAATTATCATTTTTACCTACATGCTCATTGCCAGGGGTTTCATACTCAGGGTTTTATGCTCATTGCCAGGGGTTTCATGCTCTCTGGCGGCAAAAAATGCTAAAATACTCGCTGTGTTTCCCTGACAGACGCTAGAGGTCCAGTAGGACCTCTAGCATCTGTCTCCTCCTAGTCGGCGACCATTTTTGGAGGGACATTTTCATCTGCATAACACAGTTGCTGGTGCCCCCAAGCCACAACATGACTTGCTAGCTCAGCTGATGGCTGCGCACACCACAGAGAATAGGTATCTGCCGTAGGTACACCTATCATCCTCATCTGTTCCCCAGTCACTATCACAGAAGGTCTCCTCTGCGTCCCCCTGTTCTATATTAATATGAAAGACCCCGGGGTGCCATTTCAGTCCGTACTATATGTAAACCCATTTACCAGAGAGTTTGTTTCTCTGCAGTTTATACCAACTAGTGATAAATATGTTATCATAGCAATGTTACTTCTTCATCAGCAGCAGATGTGAGGAGCTCGGCAATTGCAGTAATAGCCCACTTATGCCACAAGGACGTTGGTGTGTCTCCTGCCTGCAACTCACGGACTGATTGCATCTTGTACAGACAAATTCTCTGCAGAGTCTTATATTAACCTCCTGTGAGTCCGGGTTACCAGGGAAAGAAAACTCAATTGAGCTGTTCCGTACACGACGCTGTAGAGGTGTCAGGGATCCTGAACTTTGTGCTGACGCTGATGGCTATATTATGAAGCGCTTGGCTCCGTTAGTTAGGCCTTTCTATTTAGCTGTGGTCAGCGCTATTATCTGTTGCTCCTTCCACTCTCTAAGTTACATTTCATTTACTCTTGTAGCCGCTGTATCCAAAAAGTGTCACTTTAACTCTCAGAGCCGATACAGAGAAAACTGCTGACTGATGCAATGAGCATGGGAAAACTGGAGAACGATGCTTAAGCTGGCGTCATTATGGTGTGTAGACAGTTCCTCTAGTGCCCGTCCTGTGGAGGGGTCCTTATGGTACTATAGGAATGTATAGAAGATACTATATCACAAGCTAATACCTTACCCTCACTGATCAATTTGGGGATGCGGCCAGTGGTGCCGAGACAGGGGGGGAGAGGGTACAAATTACCCAGGCCCAGGTCTGACGGAGGGTCCCAGTGAGGGTCCAGTGGGGGACCAGGCGCCCTCCCCCTTACCTGGCAGCAGCAGCTGCAGCTCTTCTCCTCAGCCCAGTACACGCTGCTGTTTGCTGGGCTGCAGTGTGGCCAATGAGGAGCTTAAAATACTATATTTTTCAGTATTTGTTTCTAAGGGTACATGACCACACCTCCTGTGATTAGGCTACGCCCCTTGAAAAATACCTGGGCCCAGCCCGGCTCTCGACTGCCTGGATGCAGCCGCACACAGGGGGATATTCAGACCTGGCCGCAACAGCGGCCCGCAGCGCAGTTTGCCGGTGGTGGCAAACTGCGCATGCACAGCAGGCGCACAACGGCTGTGTGGGCATACACATTGTGGTCGGATCCCACACGTAAGCGACCACAATTTGATTGACAGCAAGGTTGTTGCGAGGGCGGTGCTGTGAAAATGGAGGCAGGCCGGGACTGTTTTCGCGGAGGCTGAGTGACGTCACGCGCAGCCGTTCAAAAAAAAAAAAAGGCGGCTGATCTCCTGACAGTGCCGCCAGGCTGCGCTGCTAGGGGTCAACCTTAGATCTGATGCATCTGCAATCTAATTGCAGATGAATTGGGAGGCGGCCTCACACATGCCATGCCCATGTCCTTGCCCTGTGCTGGGCGGCCCCCAGCATGCGAGGAGATGGACGCAATCCGTGTCCATTAATGAATAAGGCGCACAGTACATAATTATTATGGTGTCTTCACAGCAAATTGGTTTTATAACTACAGAGTTATCCAATGTTATCTCCGAGTTCCCACATGCAGTAATTATCCCTGACGACCGATCCTTGGAATAATTGGAATAACATCTACCCGGCTGTACTGCACGCCACAAATCACAGATAATTGCTGGTAGTTTGCTGGAGCGATTGGTAACAAAATATTTTATTTCCAGGTTATTCATAAATGCTAATATTAAAAAAAAATGCAATAAAATGTAAACCAATTATAACATGAAAAAGTTCTGATAACTTACATATTACTGTACTGTATTATTATCTGTGCACTTATGTCCAGGGCCACCATCCGGGGTGTGCGGGGGATTCCGGAGTCAGGGGCTGAGATACAGTAGGATAGTAAAACCACCATTAGCTGCATGTAGAGGCTGTACGGCATATTGCTGCCCCCGCATGGCCTCTACCTCCTCACTGGTGGCCCCTCACATTCCACAGCTGCACCAGCACAATGGTTCCGGTATAAATGGTCGACCATGTTATGGTTGACAGTCATTAGGTCGACCACTATTGGTCGACATTGACATGGTCGACATGGACACATGGTCGACACATGAAAATGGTCGACACATGAAAGGTCGACACAAGGAATATGGCTGCATCTTGTAGGAGCTGGACACTCAGCAGGTAAGTGGGGATAGAGGAAGGAAGGAGGTGTGATGTTCATAATAAGGTGGAATGGGTTGATGGTTTTATTGTGGTTGATATTGATGAGACTTAGGGTTAATGCATGTGAATATTTTTGGGTTATGCTGAAGGGTACGCTTTGATGGTGGGTTTTCAGTGACTGTTTGAAGCTTTGCAAGGTCTGGGATATGAGGGAGATCATTCTAGTGAAGGGGTGAAATCTTGGATTTGTGCATGAGATGCAGCCACCAGGGTAGAGGAGAGGCGCTGGTTATTGGCTGACCGGAGAGGAAGGAGTATGAAGGGAGAGGAGGTTGGAGATGTAGGGAGCAGTGGAATTAGAGAGGACCTTGTACGTGAGGGTGAGGAGGATTCTGTAGGGAATGGGAGCCAGTGCAGGATCCTACCCCCTGCAGGTGACATCTGCAGCCAGTCTCGGAGCTCCTCTTCCTTGCAGCCGGAATGAGAGCTGGCTGTGTTGGGGGATCCGGGAACGCGCCAGACACTGAAAGCACAAAGGTGGTGTGTGGGAGGGGGGGGGGGGGGAAGCAGCATGAGCTGAGCTTGGTGGCGGCACTGGCGTAACTACAGCCCATGCAGTCACTGCCGGGGCTTGATTGTGGGGGCGCAGCAGATTCCCAAGTGGACTACCCGTCCGCATGAGAATCTGCTAATGACCCTCATACAATGGCTGCCATACTGGAGTCTGACTCACCTGCTCCTGCACAGCACTGCAGCCTTATCCGGAAGTGCCAAGAGCACTCAGCACTGGCGGCGGCACCAGCGACTACCAGGCGCCAACACGTTACACCCCTGGCCACCACCATGACACCCCCAGAGCATGAAACGCCTGGCAACAAGCATGACACCCAGAGCATGAAACCCTGGCAATGATCATGACACCCAGAGCATGAAACCCCTGGCAATGCGCATTCACCTCTGGCAACAAGCATGACACCCAGAGCATGAAACCCCTGGCAACTAGCATGACACCCAGAGCATGAAACCCCTGGCAATGCGCATTCACCACTGGCAACAAGCATGACACCCAGAGCATGAAACCCCTGGCAACAAGCATGACACCCAGAGCATGAAACCATGGCAATGATCATGACACCCAGAGCATAAAACTCCTTGCATCAAGCATTATACCCCTGGCGACAAGCATGACACCCAGAGTATGAAACCCCTGGCAACGAGCATGAAACCCCTGGCAATGAACATGACACCCAGAGTGTGAAGATAGGAGACAGAGGGTAAAACTATATTTATGGCGTTTCATTCTTTGTAGCTATTAATGTACTTTTTATCCCTTTTGTTCCCGTGTCTCTCTGGCTTGTGTCCACTATTCCGCCATGTACGTGTTCATTCACAGGGCTAAAACTATTGCGTTATCCTGTATATTCTGTACTGTAATCTTACTCAGGTAAATACAGGTGTGCTGTGACCTGGCACATAGTGCTGTCATGCTGCGGTGTTACCTTAGGAGGAGGCCATTCTGTGTATGAGGTTACAAGTAGAGATGTGCGGCGGGTACTTTTCATGTTTTGGTTCTAATTCCCCGCTCGTGTTTTGGTTTTGGATCTGGATGATTTAAAAAAAAACATAAAAACGGCTAAAATCACAGAATTTAGGGGTAATTTTGCACCTACGGTATTATTAACCTTAATAACATTCATTTCCACTCATTTCCAGTCTACTCTGAACACCTCACACCTCACAGTATTGTTTTTAGGCCAAAAGGTTGCACCGAGGTGGCTGTGTGACTAAGCTAAGCGACCCAAGTGTGCGGCACAAACACCTGGCCCATCTAGGAGTGGCACTGCAGTCCCACTGCACTAATGGCGGATACCGGACAAACGTCTAACACTAGCATAGTTGTTATGGCCTCAGTAATCCGCTTTGCAACAGGGTATATATATATATTCCAGTATCACTGGAATTATACGGCAGGATCACTGGACTTAAACACATTGGGGGTCATTCCGAGTTGTTCGCTCGCAAGCTGCTTTTAGCAGCTTTGCACACGCTAAGCCGCCGCCTACTGGGAGTGAATCTTAGCTTATCAAAATTGCGAACGAAAGATTCGCAATATTGCGAAAAGACGACTTCTCTGTGCAGTTTCTGAGCAGCTCGAGACTTACTCTGCCAGTGCGATCAGTTCAGTGCTTGTCGTTCCTGGTTTGACGTCACAAACACACCCAGCGTTCGCCCAGACACTCCTCCGTTTCTCCAGCCACTCCCGCGTTTTTCCCAGAAACTGTAGCGTTTTTTCGCACACACCCATAAAACGGCCAGTTTCCGCCCAGAAACACCCACTTCCTGTCAATCACATTACGATCACCAGAACGAATAAAAAACCTCGTAATGCCGTGAGTAAAATACCTAACTGCATAGCAAATTTACTTGGCGCAGTCGCACTGCGGACATTGCGCATGCGCATTAGCGACTAATCGCTCCGTTGCGAGAAAAAAATAACGAGCGAACAACTCGGAATGACCCCCATTGTTGTAAGTACAAATATTTTATTATGGGTTCTGAGTGATGAAAAATGGGCGTGGTCATGTGTTGTGATGGGACGTGGCCACATGTTGCTAGTGGGAGTGGCTACATGACACTAGCAGTGTGCCCACATGACACAGACCCTTTTTGGGGGAGATTCTGGAGACAAGGCTAAAAATATATAGTAATGCTTCCAGTATAATAGAAATATATAGTAATGCCCCCAAGTTAATAACAATATAGTAATGCCTCCATTATAACAGTAAAATACAGCCACTGTTGCACTCCCAGTAACCCTGACAACGTGGGAGGAGTTGCTATGCTGCCAAGCACCAAGGTCTTGTTGCTTTGTGGCACATTATAATTGTGGCAATGGCAAAGTGTGTGGAAGGTGGCACTGCGTACCCGCTGCCAAATTCTTAAGGATACTCCGTACCCGAGCGTACCTGCATACTTGCACTACTGTTTATATGCCAGTACCACTGGAATTATACGGCAGGAACACTGGAATAATACGGCAGGATCACTGGATTTATTTGGCAGTACCGCTGCGGCTGGACATATACGGCAGTAGCAATGCACATATACGGCAGATTCACTGGACTGGACTTATACGCCAGTACCACTGGAATTATACGGCAGGATCACTGGACTTATACGCCAGTACCACTGGAATTATATGGCAGGGTCACTGGCATTATATTGCAGGATCACTGGATTTATACGGCAGTACTGCTGGACATATACGGCAGTATCAATGGACATATACGGCAGTATCAATGGACATATACGGCAGGATCACTGGACATATACGGCAGTATCAATGCAAATATACAGCAGTATCACTGGGCTGGACTTATACGCCAGTACCACTGCAATTATAGAGCAGGATCACTGGACTTATACGCCAGTACCACTGGAATTATACGGCAGGATCACTGGAATTATACGGCAGTACCACTGGATTTATACGGCAGTACTGCTGGATATATACAGCAGTATCACTGGACATATATACGGCAGTTTCACTGGACTTATGCTCCAGTTCCACTGGAATTATACGGCAGTATCACTGGAATTATATGTCAGGATCACTGGATTTATATGCCAGTACCACTAGAATTATACAGCAGGATCACTGGATTTATACGGCAGTATCAATGAACATATACGGCAGTATCACTGGACATATATGGCAGTATCACTAGACATATATGGCAGTATCACTGGACTGGACTTTTACGTCAGTACCACTGAAATTATACGGCAGGATCACTGGATTTATACGCCAGTACCTCTGGAATTATATGGCAGGATCACTGGAATTATACGGCAGGATCACTGGAATTATAAGGCAGGATCACTGGATTTATATGGCAGTACTGCTGGACATATACGGCAGTATCAATGGACATATACGGCAGTATCAATGGACATATACGGCAGTATCACTGGACATATATGACAGTATCACTGGACTGGATTTATACGCCAGTACCACTGGAATTATACGGCAGGTTCACTGGAATTATACGGCAGGATCACTTGATTTTTTTATACGCCAGTACCACTGGAATTATACGGCAGGATCAGTGGCAGAACTGTGGGAGGCAATGGAGTCAGCTGCCGCCGGGCTCCTGACCAGCAGGGGGCACTTCTCCATTGCCTTCCACTAATCAATCTATCGCCGCATCTGATTGGAGTGGACGGAGGAGCTGTGTCACTTTCGTGACACGGCAGCAGCAGCTGCCTCCTTGTGTGCACAGAGAGAGCTCAGTTGACAGCTGTCTGCAGCTAGGGGGAGCTCCAGCACACAGCAGCTCACAGGACTTCCAATAGAGCTGGCCGGCTGAAGCTCTCTGTCTCTCTTCCTCCATCATGAGGATAGCAACAGGGTTGTGTCTCAGGTAGGCACCGGCACCACCTGCCTCAAGCTGCTGCATTGTGTGTGTGTGTGTGTGTGTGTGTGTGTGTGTGTGTGTGTGTGTGTGGTGTATGGGTGTGTGTGGTGTGTGTGTTGGCGGGGTGATTACCGGGGGTATCTTTAATAATTGTTGGCAGCACTGTGTTTATGTGTGAATGTTTTTAAGTGAGGTGTGTATGTCTGTGGTTTTTAAAGGAAAGTTGTGTGTTTAAGTGAAAGAGGCATGTGTGTGTGTAATTGTGTGTAAGTAAAAGTGGCATGTGTGTGTGTGTGTGTGTAATTGTGTGTGTGTAAGTGAAAGAGGCATGTGTGTGTTTGTGTAATTGTGTGTGTGTAAATGAAAGTGACGTGTGTGTAATTGTGTGTAAGTGAAAGTGGCGTGTGTGTGAGTAAAAGTGGTGTGTGTGTAATTGAGTGTGGGTGTGTGTGTGTAAGTGAAAGAGGCATGTCTGTGTGTAATTGTGTGTGTAAGTGAAAGTGACATGTGTGTAATTGTGTGAAAGTGGCATGTGTGTAAGTGAAAGTGGTGTGTGTGTGTAATTGTGTGTAAGTGAAAGTGACATGTGTGTGTGTAATTGTGTGTAAGTGAAAAAGGCGCGTGTAAGTGAAAAAGCCGTGTGTGTGTGTAAGTGAAAAAGGCGTGTGTGTAAGTGAAAAAGGCGTGTGTAAATGAGACATGTGTGTAAGTGAAAAAGGCGTGTGAGTTAGTGAAAGAGGTGTGTGTGTGTAAGTGAAAAAGGCGTGTGTAAATGAAAGAGGCATGTGTGTAAGTGAAAGAGGCGTATGAGTTAGTGAAAAAGGTGAGTGTGTGTGTGTGTGTGTGTGTGTGTGTGTGTGTGTGTGTGTGTGAGTGAAAGAGGTGTATGTGTTTCAAGTGAAAAAGGCATGTGTGTGTGCAAGGAAAAGAGGCATGTGTGTGTAAGTGAACGAGGTGTGTGTGTATCTATACTATTGTGAAAGGTACCGGAGTACGCTGCTACTGTTCACCCTGTGTACCAGAAATCTACATATGGCGTATATTTATATAGATGTGCACCGGAAATTTTTCGGGTTTTGTGTTTTGGTTTTGGATTCGGTTCCGCGGCCATGTTTTGGATTCGGACGCGTTTTGGCAAGACCTCCCTGAAAATTTTTTGTTGGATTCGGGTGTGTTTTGGATTCGGGTGTTTTTTGTAAAAAAAAAACCTCAAAAACATCTTAAATCATAGAATGTGGGGGTCATTTTGATCCCATAGTATTATTAACCTCACTAACCATAATTTCCACTCATTTCCAGTCTATTCTGAACACCTCACAATTTTATTTTTAGTCCTAAAATTTGCACCGAGGTCGCTGGATGACTAAGCTAAGCGACCCAAGTGGGCGGCACAAACACCTGGCCCATCTAGGCGTGGCACTGCAGTGTCAGACAGGATGGCACTTAAAAAAATTAGCCCCAAACGTCAAATGATGCAGAGATAAATAAATAAAAAAAGAGGTGCAAGATGGAATTGTCCTTGGGCCCTCCCACCCATGGGCCCACCCACCCACCCTTATGTTGTATAAACAGGACATGCACACTTTAACAAACCCATCATTTCAGCCACAGGGTCTGCCACACGACTGTGGCTGAAATGACTGGTTGGTTTGGGACCCCACCAAAAAAGAAGCAATCAATCTCTCCTTGCACAAACTGGCTCTACAGAGGCAAGATGTCCGCCTCATCCTCATCGTCCGATTCATCACCCCTTTCACTGTGTACATCCCCCTCCTCACAGAGCATTATTAATTTGTCCCCACTGGAATCCACCATCTCAGGTCCCTGTGTACTTTCTGGAGGCAATTGCTGGTGAATGTCTCCACGGAGGAATTGATTATAATTCATTTTGATTAACATCATCTTTTCCACATTTTCTGGAAGTAACCTTGTACGCCGACAAGGTGACCGGCTGCACTAAACACTCTTTTGAAGTACACACTGGAGGGGGGGCAACTTAGGTAAAATAAAGCAAGTTTGTGCAAGAGCCTCCAAATTGCCTCTTTTTCCTGCCAGTATACGTACGGACTGTCTGACGTGCCTAATTGGATGCGGTCACTCATATAATCCTCCACCATTCTTTCAATGGTGACAGAATCATATGCAGTGACAGTAGACGACATATCAGTAATCGTTGGCAGGTCCTTCAGTCCGGACCAGATGTCAGCACTCGCTCCAGACTGCCCTGCATCACCGCCAGCGGGTGGGCTCGGAATTCTTAGCCTTTTCCTCGCAGCCCCAGTTGCGGGAGAATGTGAAGGAGGAGCTGTTGACGGGTCACGTTCCGCTTGACTTGACAATTGTCTCACCAGCAGGTCTTTGAACATGTGTCTGCCGGAAAAAGAGATTCAATGTAGGCTTTAAACCTAGGATCGAGCACGGTGGCCAAAATGTAGTGCTCTGATTTCAACAGATTGACCACCCGTGAATCCTTGTTAAGCGAATTAAGGGCTCCATCCACAAGTCCCACATGCCTAGCGGAATCGCTCTGTTTTAGCTCCTCCTTCAATGTCTCCAGCTTCTTCTGCAAAAGCCTGATGAGAGGAATGACCTGACTCAGGCTGGCAGTGTCTGAACTGACTTCACGTGTGGCAAGTTCAAAGGGTTGCAGAACCTTGCACAACGTTGAAATCATTCATTCCCCCTCCTTTGCCTATATCGTAGGCAGATGTATAGGCTTGAATGGCCTTTTGCTGCTCCTCCATCCTCTGAAGCATATAGAGGGTTGAATTCCACCTCGTTACCACCTCTTGCTTCAGATGATGGCAGGGCAGGTTCAGGAGTGTTTGCTGGTGCTCCAGTCTTCGGCACGCGGTGGCTGAATGCCGAAAGTGGCTCGCAATTCTTCAGGCCACCGACAGCATCTCTTGCACGTCCCTGTCGTTTTTTTAAAAATTCTGCACCACCAAATTCAGTGTATGTGCAAAACATGGGACATGCTGGAATTTGCCCACATGTAATGCACGCACAATATTGGTGGCGTTGTCCGATGTCACAAATCCCCAGGAGAGTCCAATTAGGGTAAGCCATTCTGCGATGATGTTCCTCAGTTTCCGTAAGAGGTTGTCAGCTGTGTGCCTCTTATGGAAAGCGGAGATACAAAGCGTAGCCTGCCTAGGAACGAGTTGGTGTTTGCGAGATGCTGCTACTGGTGCCGCCGCTGCTGTTCTTGCTGCGGGAGGCAATACATCTACCCAGTGGGCTGTCACAGTCATATAGTCCTGAGTCTGCCCTGCCCCACTTGTCCACATGTCCGTGGTTAAGTGGACATTGGGTACAACTGCATTTTTTAGGACACTGGTGACTCTTTTTCTGAGGTCTGTGTACATCCTCGGTATCGCCTGCCTAGAGAAGTGGAACCTAGATGGTATTTGGTACCGGGGACACAGTACCTCAAGCAATTCTCTAATTCCCTGTGAATTAACGGTGGATACCGGAAACATGTTTAACACCAACGCAGCTGCCAAGACCTGAGTTATCCGCTTTGCAGCAGGATAACTGCTGTGATATTTCATCTTCCTCGCAAAGGACTGTTGGACAGTCAATTGCTTAGTTGAACTAGTACAAGTGGTCTTCCGACTTCCCCTCTGGGATGACG
The DNA here is from genome assembly GCF_028390025.1 of Pseudophryne corroboree. Taxonomy (NCBI): domain Eukaryota; kingdom Metazoa; phylum Chordata; class Amphibia; order Anura; family Myobatrachidae; genus Pseudophryne; species Pseudophryne corroboree. Next base: position 14,496,283 of record NC_086444.1, on the reverse strand, counting down.
ATCGACTCCCAGCAGCAACAACAGCAGCAGTAGGCGTTACACTCAAGGATCCATCAGAGGAATCCCAGTTAGGAGAGGACTCCTCAGTCTTGCCAGTGACATGTACTGCAGGACTATTGGCTTTCCTGTGTAAGGAGGAAATTGACATTGAGGGAGTTGGTGGTGTGATTTGCAGGAGCTTGGGTACAAGAGGAAGGGATTTAGTAGTCAGTGGACTGCTTCAGCTGTCACCCAAAGTTTTTTAACTTTTCAATGACTTCTGATGAATGCGCTCCAGGTGACGTATAAGGGAGGATGTTCCTAGGTGGTTAACGTCCTTACCCCTACTTATTACAGCTTGACAAAGGCAACACACGGCTTGACACCTGTTGTCCGCATTTCTGTTAAAATAATAAGAGGTGATTTTTTTTTTGTAATTTGACCAGGCATGTCAATGGCCATATTCCTCCCACGGACAACAGGTGTCTCCCCGGGTGCCTGACTTAAACCACCTCACCATCAGAATCCTCCTTGTCAATTTCCTCCTCAGCGCCAACAAGACCCATTTCCTCATCCTGGTGTACTTCAACAGTGACATCTTCAATTTGACTATCAGGAACTGGACTGTGGGTGCTCCTTCCAGCACTTGCAGGGGGCGTGCAAATGGTGGAAGGCGCCACCTCTTCCCGTCCAGTGTTGGGAAGGTCAGGCATCGCAACCGACACAATTGGACTCTTCTTGGGGATTTGGGATTTCGAAGAATGCACAGTTCTTTGCTGTGCTTTTGCCATCTTAACTCTTTTCAGTTTTCTAGCGGGAGGATGAGTGCTTCCATCCTCATGTGAAGCTGAACCAATAGCCATGAACATAGGCCAGGGCCTCAGCCGTTACTTACCACTCCGTGTCGTAAATGGCATATTGGCAAGTTTACGCTTCTCCTCAGACGCTTTTAATTTAGATTTTTTGGTCATTTTACTGAACTTTAGTTTTTTGGATTTTACATGCTCTCTACTATGACATTGGGCATCGACCTTGGCAGACGACGTTGATGGCATTTCATCGTCTCGCCCATGACTAGTGGCAGCAGCTTCAGCACGAGGTGGAAGAGGATCTTGATCTTTCCCTATTTTACCCTCCACATTTTTGTTCTCCATTTTTTAATGTGTGGAATTATATGCCAGTAATATATCAATAGCAATGGCCTACTGTACTGTACTATATATGTATACTGTTGGTCACCAAAATGCTGCACTATAATACTATATATACTGCTCACAAAAATGGGTGTAGTATGGTATGCCGGTGGCCGGGCTCCCGGCGAACAGCATACCGGCGCCGGGAGCCCAACCGCCGGCATACCGACAGTGTGGCGAGTGCAAAGGAGCCCCTTGCGGGCTCGCTGCGCGCGCTACGCTACGCTCGCCACGCTGCGGGCACGGTGGCGTGCTAAGCGCGCCACGCTATTTTATTCTCGCTCCAGGGGGGTCGTGGACCCCCACGAGGGAGAATAGCTGTCGGTATGCCGGTTGTCGGCCTACTGTACACAACTATATACTGTTGGGTCACCAAAATGCTGCACTGTAATACTATATATACTGCTCACAAAAATGCAGCACAGATATGGAATGGATACTTGCAGTGACACAGAGCTGCAAGATACAGCAATGGCCTACTGTATACAACTATATACTGTTGGGTCACCAAAATGCTGCACTGTAATACTATATATACTGCTCACAAAAATGCAGCACAGATATGGAATGGATACTTGCAGTGACACAGAGCTGCAAGATACAGCAATGGCCTACTGTACACAACTATATACTGTTGGGTCACCAAAATGCTGCACTGTAATACTTTATATACTGCTCACAAAAATGCTGCACAGATATGGAATGGATACTTGCAGTGACACAGAGCTGCAAGATACAGCAATGGCCTACTGTACTGTACTACTATAAGTATAATTATATACTGGTGGTCCCCAGTCCCCACAATAGAGCACACTGAGCACAGATATTTGCAGCACACTGAGCACAGATATGGAGTGTTTTCAGGCAGAGAACGTAGATATTTTCAGCACACTGAGCACAGATATTTGCAGCACACTGAGCACAGATATTTGCAGCACACTGAGCACAGATTACGGAGCTTTTCAGGGAGAGAACGCAGCCACATCCTCTCTGTTCAATCTCCAATGCACAAGTGAAAATGGCGGTGACGCGCGGCTCTCTATATAGAATACGAATCTCGAGAGAATCCGACAGCGGGATGATGGCGTTCGGGCGCGTTCGGGTTAACCGAGCAAGGCGGGAAGATCCGAGGCTCCCTCGGAACCGTGTAAAATGGGTGAAGTTCGGGGGGGTTCGGATCTCGGAGAACCAAACCTGCTCATCTCTAATATATATATATATATATATATATATATATATATCCCTATATGTATAGGGGTGGGGGGCACCAACATCTTATCATGCCTCCGGGCGACCGGGGCAAATTTACTAGTGATGAGCACCGGAAATATTTCGGGTTTTGTGTTTTGGTTTTGGGTTCGGTTCCGCGGCCGTGTTTTGGGTTCGAACGCGTTTTGGCAAAACCTCACCGAATTTTTTTTGTCGGATTCGGGTGTGTTTTGGATTCGGGTGTTTTTTTCAAAAAACCCTAAAAAACAGCTTAAATCATAGAATTTGGGGGTCATTTTGATCCCAAAGTATTATTAACCTCAATAACCATAATTTCCACTCATTTTCAGTCTATTCTGAACACCTCACACCTCACAATATTATTTTTAGTCCTAAAATTTGCACCGAGGTCGCTGGATGGCTAAGCTAAGCGACCCAAGTGGCCAACACAAACACCTGGCCCATCTAGGAGTGGCACTGCAGTGTCACGCAGGATGGCCCTTCCAAAAAACACTCCCCAAACAGCACATGACGCAAAGAAAAAAAGAGGCGCAATGAGGTAGCTGTGTGAGTAAGCTAAGCGACCCTAGTGGCCGACACAAACACCTGGCCCATCTAGGAGTGGCACTGCAGTGTCACGCAGGATGGCCCTTCCAAAAAACACTCCCCAAACAGCACATGACGCAAAGAAAAAAAGAGGCGCAATGAGGTAGCTGTGTGAGTAAGCTAAGCGACCCTAGTGGCCGACACAAACACCTGGCCCATCTAGGAGTGGCACTGCAGTGTCACGCAGGATGGCCCTTCCAAAAAACACCCCCCAAACAGCACATGACGCAAAGAAAAATGAAAGAAAAAAGAGGTGCAAGATGGAATTGTCCTTGGGCCCTCCCACCCACCCTTATGTTGTATAAACAGGACATGCACACTTTAACCAACCCATCATTTCAGTGACAGGGTCTGCCACACGACTGTGACTGAAATGACGGGTTGGTTTGGACCCCCACCAAAAAAGAAGCAATTAATCTCTCCTTGCACAAACTGGCTCTACAGAGGCAAGATGTCCACCTCATCATCATCCTCCGATATATCACCGTGTACATCCCCCTCCTCACAGATTATCAATTCGTCCCCACTGGAATCCACCATCTCAGCTCCCTGTGTACTTTGTGGAGGCAATTGCTGCTGGTCAATGTCTCCACGGAGGAATTGATTATAATTCATTTTAATGAACATCATCTTCTCCACATTTTCTGGATGTAACCTCGTACGCCGATTGCTGACAAGGTGAGCGGCGGCACTAAACACTCTTTCGGAGTACACACTTGTGGGAGGGCAACTTAGGTAGAATAAAGCCAGTTTGTGCAAGGGCCTCCAAATTGCCTTTTTTTTCCTGCCAGTATAAGTACGGACTGTCTGACGTGCCTACTTGGATGCGGTCACTCATATAATCCTCCACCATTCTTTCAATGGGGAGAGAATCATATGCAGTGACAGTAGACGACATGTCCGTAATCGTTGTCAGGTCCTTCAGTCCGGCCAGATGTCAGCATCAGCAGTCGCTCCAGACTGCCCTGCATCACCGCCAGCGGGTGAGCTCGGAATTCTGAGCCTTTTCCTCGCACCCCCAGTTGCGGGAGAATGTGAAGGAGGAGATGTTGACAGGTCGCGTTCCGCTTGACTTGACAATTTTGTCACCAGCAGTTCTTTGAACCCCAGCAGACTTGTGTCTGCCGGAAAGAGAGATCCAAGGTAGGTTTTAAATCTAGGATCGAGCACGGTGGCCAAAATGTAGTGCTCTGATTTCAACAGATTGACCACCCGTGAATCCTTGTTAAGCGAATTAAGGGCTCCATCCACAAGTCCCACATGCCTAGCGGAATCGCTCTGTGTTAGCTCCTCCTTCAATGTCTCCAGCTTCTTCTGCAAAAGCCTGATGAGGGGAATGACCTGACTCAGGCTGGCAGTGTCTGAACTGACTTCACGTGTGGCAAGTTCAAAAGGTTGCAGAACCTTGCACAACGTTGAAATCATTCTCCACTGCGCTTGAGACAGGTGCATTCCACCTCCTATATCGTGCTCAGTTGTATAGGCTTGAATGGCCTTTTGCTGCTCCTCCAACCTCTGAAGCATATAGAGGGTTGAATTCCACCTCGTTACCACTAGAGATGTGCACTTGAAATTTTTCGGGTTTTGTGTTTTGGTTTTGGGTTCGGTTCCGCGGCCGTGTTTTGGGTTCGACCGCGTTTTGGCAAAACCTCACCGAATTTTTTTTGTCGGATTCGGGTGTGTTTTGGATTCGGGTGTTTTTTTTTTAAAACACTAAAAAACAGCTTAAATCATAGAATTTGGGGGTCATTTTGATCCCAAAGTATTATTAACCTCAAAAACCATAATTTCCACTCATTTTCAGTCTATTCTGAATACCTCACACCTCACAATATTATTTTTAGTCCTAAAATTTGCACCTAGGTCGCTGGATGACTAAGCTAAGCGACCCTAGTGGCCGACACAAACACCGTGCCCATCTAGGAGTGGCACTGCAGTGTCACGCAGGATGGCCCTTCCAAAAAACACTCCCCAAACATCACATGACGCAAAGAAAAAAAGAGGCGCAATGAGGTAGCTGTGTGAGTAAGATAAGCGACCCTAGTGGCCGACACAAACACCGGGCCCATCTAGGAGTGGCACTGCAGTGTCACGCAGGATGGCCCTTCCAAAAAACCCTCCCCAAACAGCACATGACGCAAAGAAAAAAAGAGGCGCAATGAGGTAGCTGTGTGAGTAAGATAAGCGACCCTAGTGGCCGACACAAACACCGGGCCCATCTAGGAGTGGCACTGCAGTGTCACGCAGGATGGCCCTTCCAAAAAACCCTCCCCAAACAGCACATGACGCAAAGAAAAAAAGAGGCGCAATGAGTTAGCTGTGTGAGTAAGATAAGCGACCCTAGTGGCCGACACAAACACCGGGCCCATCTAGGAGTGGCACTGCAGTGTCACGCAGGATGGCCCTTCCAAAAAACCCTCCCCAAACAGCACATGACGCAAAGAAAAAAAGAGGTGCAATGAGGTAGCTGTGTGAGTAAGATAAGCGACCCTAGTGGCCGACACAAACACCGTGCCCATCTAGGAGTGGCACTGCAGTGTCACGCAGGATGGCCCTTCCAAAAAACCCTCCCCAAACAGCGCATGACGCAAAGAAAAAAAGAGGCGCAATGAGGTAGCTGTGTGAGTAAGATAAGCGACCCTAGTGGCCGACACAAACACCGGGCCCATCTAGGAGTGGCATTGCAGTGTCACGCAGGATGGCCCTTCCAAAAAACCCTCCCCAAACAGCACATGATGCAAAGAAAAAAAGAGGCGCAATGAGGTAGCTGTGTGAGTAAGATAAGCGACCATAGTGGCCGACACAAACACCGGGCCCATCTAGGAGTGGCACTGCAGTGTCACGCAGGATGGCCCTTCCAAAAAACATTCCACAAACAGCACATGAAGCAAAGAAAAATTAAAGAAAAAAGAGGTGCAAGATGGAATTGTCCTTGGGCCCTCCCACCCACCCTTATGTTGTATAAACAGGACATGCACACTTTAACCAACCCATCATTTCAGTGACAGGGTCTGCCACACGACTGTGACTGAAATGACGGGTTGGTTTGGACCCCCACCAAAAAAGAAGCAATTAATCTCTCCTTGCACAAACTGGCTCTACAGAGGCAAGATGTCCACCTCATCATCATCCTCCGATATATCACCGTGTACATCCCCCTCCTCACAGATTATCAATTCGTCCCCACTGGAATCCACCATCTCAGCTCCCTGTGTACTTTGTGGAGGCAATCGCTGCTGGTCAATGTCTCCACGGAGGAATTGATTATAATTCATTTTAATGAACATCATCTTCTCCACATTTTCTGGATGTAACCTCGTACGCCGATTGCTGACAAGGTGAGCGGCGGCACTAAACACTCTTTCGGAGTACACACTTGTGGGAGGGCAACTTAGGTAGAATAAAGCCAGTTTGTGCAAGGGCCTCCAAATTGCCTCTTTTTCCTGCCAGTATAAGTACGGACTGTGTGACGTGCCTACTTGGATGCGGTCACTCATATAATCCTCCACCATTCTTTCAATGGTGAGAGAATCATATGCAGTGACAGTAGACGACATGTCCGTAATCGTTGTCAGGTCCTTCAGTCCGGACCAGATGTCAGCATCAGCAGTCGCTCCAGACTGCCCTGCATCACCGCCAGCGGGTGGGCTCGGAATTCTGAGCCTTTTCCTCGCACCCCCAGTTGCGGGAGAATGTGAAGGAGGAGATGTTGACAGGTCGCGTTCCGCTTGACTTGACAATTTTCTCACCAGCAGGTCTTTCAACCCCAGCAGACTTGTGTCTGCCGGAAATAGAGATCCAAGGTAGGCTTTAAATCTAGGATCGAGCACGGTGGCCAAAATGTAGTGCTCTGATTTCAACAGATTGACCACCCGTGAATCCTTGTTAAGCGAATTAAGGGCTCCATCCACAAGTCCCACATGCCTAGCGGAATCGCTCCGTGTTAGCTCCTCCTTCAATGTCTCCAGCTTCTTCTGCAAAAGCCTGATGAGGGGAATGACCTGACTCAGGCTGGCAGTGTCTGAACTGACTTCACGTGTGGCAAGTTCAAAGGGCATCAGAACCTTGCACAACGTTGAAATCATTCTCCACTGCGCTTGAGATAGGTGCATTCCACCTCCTATATCGTGCTCAATTGTATAGGCTTGAATGGCCTTTTGCTGCTCCTCCAACCTCTGAAGCATATAGAGGGTTGAATTCCACCTCGTTACCACTTCTTGCTTCAGATGATGGCAGGGCAGGTTCAGTAGTTTTTGGTGGTGCTCCAGTCTTCTGTACGTGGTGCCTGTACGCCGAAAGTGTCCCGCAATTCTTCTGGCCACCGACAGCATCTCTTGCACGCCCCTGTCGTTTTTTAAAAAATTCTGCACCACCAAATTCAAGGTATGTGCAAAACATGGGACGTGCTGGAATTTGCCCATATTTAATGCACACACAATATTGCTGGCGTTGTCCGATGCCGGAGAGTCCAATTGTGGTAAGCCATTCCGCGATGATCTTCCTCAGTTGCCGTAAGAGGTTTTCAGCTGTGTGCGTATTCTGGAAAGCGGTGATACAAAGCGTAGCCTGCCTAGGAAAGAGTTGGCGTTTGCGAGATGCTGCTACTGGTGCCGCCGCTGCTGTTCTTGCGGCGGGAGTCCATACATCTACCCAGTGGGCTGTCACAGTCATATAGTCCTGACCCTGCCCTGCTCCACTTGTCCACATGTCCGTGGTTAAGTGGACATTGGGTACAGCTGCATTTTTTAGGACACTGGTGAGTCTTTTTCTGAGGTCTGTGTACATTTTCGGTATCGCCTGCCTAGAGAAGTGGAACCTAGATGGTATTTGGTAACGGGGGCACACTACCTCAAGAAATTGTGTAGTTCCCTGTGAACTAACGGCGGATACCGGACGCACGTCTAACACCAACATAGTTGTCAAGGCCTCAGTTATCCGCTTTGCAGCAGGATGACTGCTGTGATATTTCATCTTCCTCGCAAAGGACTGTTGGACAGTCAATTGCTTACTGGAAGTAGTACAAGTGGTCTTCCGACTTCCCCTCTGGGATGACCATCGACTCCCAGCAGCAACAACAGCAGCGCCAGCAGCAGTAGGCGTTACACGCAAGGATGCATCGGAGGAATCCCAGGCAGGAGAGGAATCGTCAGAATTGCCAGTGACATGGCCTGCAGGACTATTGGCATTCCTGGGGAAGGAGGAAATTGACACTGAGGGAGTTGGTGGGGTGGTTTGCGTGAGCTTGGTTACAAGAGGAAGGGATTTACTGGTCAGTGGACTGCTTCCGCTGTCACCCAAAGTTTTTGAACTTGTCACTGACTTATTATGAATGCGCTGCAGGTGACGTATAAGGGAGGATGTTCCGAGGTGGTTAACGTCCTTACCCCTACTTATTACAGCTTGCCAAAGGCAACACACGGCTTGACACCTGTTGTCCGCTTTTCTGTTGAAATACCTCCACACTGAAGAGCTGATTTTTTTTGGTATTTTCACCAGGCATGTCAACGGCCATATTCCTCCCACGGACAACAGGTGTCTCCCCGGGTGCCTGACTTAAACAAACCACCTCACCATCAGAATCCTCCTGGTCAATTTCCTCCCCAGCGCCAGCAACACCCATATCCTCCTCATCCTGGTGTACTTCAACACTGACATCTTCAATCTGACTATCAGGAACTGGACTGCGGGTGCTCCTTCCAGCACTTGCAGGGGGCGTGCAAATGGTGGAAGGCGCATGCTCTTCATGTCCAGTGTTGGGAAGGTCAGGCATCGCAACCGACACAATTGGACTCTCCTTGTGGATTTGGGATTTCGAAGAACGCACAGTTCTTTGCGGTGCTTTTGCCAGCTTGAGTCTTTTCAGTTTTCTAGCGAGAGGCTGCGTGCTTCCATCCTCATGTGAAGCTGAACCACTAGCCATGAACATAGGCCAGGGCCTCAGCCGTTCCTTGCCACTCCGTGTGGTAAATGGCATATTGGCAAGTTTACGCTTCTCCTCCGACAATTTTATTTTAGGTTTTGGAGTCCTTTTTTTTACTGATATTTGGTGTTTTGGATTTGACATGCTCTGTATTATGACATTGGGCATCGGCCTTGGCAGACGACGTTGCTGGCATTTCATCGTCTCGGCCATGACTAGTGGCAGCAGCTTCAGCACGAGGTGGAAGTGGATCTTGATCTTTCCCTAATTTTGGAACCTCAACATTTTTGTTCTCCATATTTTAATAGGCACAACTAAAAGGCACCTCAGGTAAACAATGGAGATGGATGGATACTAGTATACTTATGGATGGACTGCCGAGTGCCGACACAGAGGTAGCTACAGCCGTGGACTACCGTACTGTGTCTGCTGCTAATATAGACTGGATGATTGATAATGAGATGAAATCAATATATATATGTATGTATATATAATATCACTAGTACTGCAGCCGGACAGGTAGATAATATATTTATTAGGTAATGATGACTGATGACGGACCTGCTGGACACTGTCAGCTCAGCAGCACCGCAGACTGCTACAGTAAGCTACTATACTATAGTAGCATGTACAAAGAAGAAAGAAAAAAAAAACCACGGGTAGGTGGTATACAATTATGGATGGACTGCCGAGTGCCGACACAGAGGTAGCTACAGCCGTGGACTAACGTACTGTGTCTGCTGCTAATATAGACTGGATGATTGATAATGAGATGAAATCAATATATATATGTATGTATATATAATATCACTAGTACTGCAGCCGGACAGGTAGATAATATATTTATTAGGTAATGATGACTGATGACGGACCTGCTGGACACTGTCAGCTCAGCAGCACCGCAGACTGCTACAGTAAGCTACTATACTATAGTAGTATGTACAAAGAAGAAAGAAAAAAAAAAACACGGGTAGGTGGTATACAATTATGGATGGACTGCCGAGTGCCGACACAAAGGTAGCTACAGCCGTGGACTAACGTACTGTGTCTGCTGCTAATATAGACTGGATGATTGATAATGAGATGAAATCAATATATATATGTATGTATATATAATATCACTAGTACTGCAGCCGGACAGGTAGATAATATATTTATTAGGTAATGATGACTGATGACGGACCTGCTGGACACTGTCAGCTCAGCAGCACCGCAGACTGCTACAGTAAGCTACTATACTCTATAGTAGTATGTACAAAGAAGAAAGAAAAGAAAAAACCACGGGTAGGTGGTATACAATTATGGATGGACTGCCGAGTGCCGACACAGAGGTAGCTACAGCCGTGGACTAACGTACTGTGTCTGCTGCTAATATAGACTGGATGATTGATAATGAGATGAAATCAATATATATATGTATGTATATATAATATCACTAGTACTGCAGCCGGACAGGTAGATAATATATTTATTAGGTAATGATGACTGATGACGGACCTGCTGGACACTGTCAGCTCAGCAGCACCGCAGACTGCTACAGTAAGCTACTATACTATAGTAGTATGTACAAAGAAGAAAGAAAAAAAAAACCCACGGGTAGGTGGTATACAATTATGGATGGACTGCCGAGTGCCGACACAGAGGTAGCTACAGCCGTGGACTAACGTACTGTGTCTGCTGCTAATATAGACTGGATGATTGATAAAGAGATGAAATCAATATATATATATGTATGTATATATAATATCACTAGTACTGCAGCCGGACAGGTAGATAATATATTTATTAGGTAATGATGACTGATGACGGACCTGCTGGACACTGTCAGCTCAGCAGCACCGCAGACTGCTACAGTAAGCTACTATACTATAGTAGTATGTACAAAGAAGAAAGAAAAAAAAAACCCACGGGTAGGTGGTATACAATTATGGATGGACTGCCGAGTGCCGACACAGAGGTAGCTACAGCCGTGGACTAACGTACTGTGTCTGCTGCTAATATAGACTGGATGATTGATAATGAGATGAAATCAATATATATATGTATGTATATATAATATCACTAGTACTGCAGCCGGACAGGTAGATAATATATTTATTAGGTAATGATGACTGATGACGGACCTGCTGGACACTGTCAGCTCAGCAGCACCGCAGACTGCTACAGTAAGCTACTATACTCTATAGTAGTATGTACAAAGAAGAAAGAAAAAAAAAAAACCACGGGTAGGTGGTATACAATTATGGATGGACTGCCGAGTGCCGACACAGAGGTAGCTACAGCCGTGGACTAACGTACTGTGTCTGCTGCTAATATAGACTGGATGATTGATAATGAGATGAAATCAATATATATATGTATGTATATATAATATCACTAGTACTGCAGCCGGACAGGTAGATAATATATTTATTAGGTAATGATGACTGATGACGGACCTGCTGGACACTGTCAGCTCAGCAGCACCGCAGACTGCTACAGTAAGCTACTATACTATAGTAGTATGTACAAAGAAGAAAGAAAAAAAAAAAAAAACACGGGTAGGTGGTATACAATTATGGATGGACTGCCGAGTGCCGACACAGAGGTAGCTACAGCCGTGGACTAACGTACTGTATCTGCTGCTAATATAGACTGGATGATTGATAATGAGATGAAATCAATATATATATGTATGTATATATAATATCACTAGTACTGCAGCCGGACAGGTAGATAATATATTTATTAGGTAATGATGACTGATGACGGACCTGCTGGACACTGTCAGCTCAGCAGCACCGCAGACTGCTACAGTAAGCTACTATACTCTATAGTAGTATGTACAAAGAAGAAAGAAAAAAAAAAACCACGGGTAGGTGGTATACAATTATGGATGGACTGCCGAGTGCCGACACAGAGGTAGCTACAGCCGTGGACTAACGTACTGTGTCTGCTGCTAATATAGAGTCTAGACTGGATGATAAATTATTGATAATGAGATGAAATCAATATAATATCACTAGTACTGCAGCCGGACAGGTACTATATATATTTATTATGTAATGACTGATGACGGACCTGCTGGACACTGTCAGGTCAGCACAGCACCGCAGACTGCTACAGTAAGCTACTATAGTAGTATGTATAAAGAAGAATGAAAAAAAAAAAAAAAACACGGGTAGGTGGTATACAATATTATATATATATATATATATTATATACAATTATATATATATATATATATATATTAAACTGGTGGTGATTGATTATTAAACTGGTGGTCACTTCAGGTCACGTTGCAACTTGCAACTAGTACTCCGAGGCCTAAGCAGACAATCACAAAATATATTATTATACTGGTGGTCAGTGTGGTCACAACAATGGCAGTGTGGCACTGACTCTGGCAGCAAAAGTGTGCACTGTACGTTATATGTACTCCTGAGTCCTGCTCTCAGACTCTAACTGCTCCCCACTGTCAGTGTCTCCCCCACAAGTCAGATAATACACTTACAGTCACACTATCTATTATCTAATCTATAAATATCACTTCAGCAAGTAGTATAGTAGTATACAGTATAGTAGTACTCCTCCTAATAATGCTCCCCAAAATACTGTGTCTCTCTCTTCTCTAAACGGAGAGGACGCCAGCCACGTCCTCTCCCTATGACTCTCAATGCACGTGTGAAAATGGCGGCGACGCGCGGCTCCTTATATAGAATCCGAGTCTCGCGATAGAATCCGAGCCTCGCGAGAATCCGACAGCGTGATGATGACGTTCGGGCGCGCTCGGGTTAGCCGAGCAAGGCGGGAAGATCCGAGCCTGCTCGGACCCGTGTAAAAAACCAGAAGTTCGGGCGGGTTCGGATTCAGAGGAACCGAACCCGCTCATCTCTAGTTACCACTTCTTGCTACAGATGATGGCAGGGCAGGTTCAGGCGTTTTTGGTGGTGCTCCAGTCTTCTGTACGTGGTGCCTGTACGCCGAAAGTGTCCCGCAATTCTTCTGGCCACCGACAGCATCTCTTGCACGCCCCTCTCGTTTTTTAAATAATTCTGCACCACCAAATTCAAGGTATGTGCAAAACATGGGACGTGCTGGAATTTGCCCAGATTTAATGCACACACAATATTGCTGGCGTTGTCCGATGCCACAAATCCACAGGAGAGTCCAATTGGGGTAAGCCATTCTGCGATGATCTTCCTCAGTTGCCGTAAGAGGTTTTTAGCTGTGTGCGTATTCTGGAAAGCGGTGATACAAAGCGTAGCCTGCCTAGGAAAGAGTTGGCGTTTGCGAGATGCTGCTACTGGTGCCGCCGCTGCTGTTCTTGCGGCGGGAGTCCATACATCTACCCAGTGGGCTGTCACAGTCATATAGTCCTGACCCTGCCCTGCTCCACTTGTCCACATGTCCGTGGTTAAGTGGACATTGGGTACAGCTGCATTTTTTAGGACACTGGTGAGTCTTTTTCTGAGGTCTGTGTACATTTTCGGTATCGCCTGCCTAGAGAAGTGGAACCTAGATGGTATTTGGTAACGGGGGCACACTACCTCAAGAAATTGTGTAGTTCCCTGTGAACTAACGGCGGATACCGGACGCACGTCTAACACCAACATAGTTGTCAAGGCCTCAGTTATCCGCTTTGCAGCAGGATGACTGCTGTGATATTTCATCTTCCTCGCAAAGGACTGTTGGACAGTCAATTGCTTACTGGAAGTAGTACAAGTGGTCTTCCGACTTCCCCTCTGGGATGACCATCGACTCCCAGCAGCAACAACAGCAGCGCCAGCAGCAGTAGGCGTTACACGCAAGGATGCATCGGAGGAATCCCAGGCAGGAGAGGAATCGTCAGAATTGCCAGTGACATGGCCTGCAGGACTATTGGCATTCCTGGGGAAGGAGGAAATTGACACTGAGGGAGTTGGTGGGGTGGTTTGCGTGAGCTTGGTTACAAGAGGAAGGGATTTACTGGTCAGTGGACTGCTTCCGCTGTCACCCAAAGTTTTTGAACTTGTCACTGACTTATTATGAATGCGCTGCAGGTGACGTATAAGGGAGGATGTTCCGAGGTGGTTAACGTCCTTACCCCTACTTATTACAGCTTGACAAAGGCAACACACGGCTTGACACCTGTTGTCCGCTTTTCTGTTGAAATACCTCCACACTGAAGAGCTGATTTTTTTGGTATTTTCACCAGGCATGTCAACGGCCATATTCCTCCCACGGACAACAGGTGTCTCCCCGGGTGCCTGACTTAAACAAACCACCTCACCATCAGAATCCTCCTGGTCAATTTCCTCCCCAGCGCCAGCAACACCCATATCCTCCTCATCCTGGTGTACTTCAACACTGACATCTTCAATCTGACTATCAGGAACTGGACTGCGGGTGCTCCTTCCAGCACTTGCAGGGGGCGTGCAAATGGTGGAAGGCGCATGCTCTTCATGTCCAGTGTTGGGAAGGTCAGGCATCGCAACCGACACAATTGGACTCTCCTTGTGGATTTGGGATTTCGAAGAACGCACAGTTCTTTGCGGTGCTTTTGCCAGCTTGAGTCTTTTCAGTTTTCTAGCGAGAGGCTGAGTGCTTCCATCCTCATGTGAAGCTGAACCACTAGCCATGAACATAGGCCAGGGCCTCAGCCGTTCCTTGCCACTCCGTGTGGTAAATGGCATATTGGCAAGTTTACGCTTCTCCTCCGACAATTTTATTTTAGGTTTTGGAGTCCTTTTTTTACTGATATTTGGTGTTTTGGATTTGACATGCTCTGTACTATGACATTGGGCATCGGCCTTGGCAGACGACGTTGCTGGCATTTCATCGTCTCGGCCATGACTAGTGGCAGCAGCTTCAGCACGAGGTGGAAGTGGATCTTGATCTTTCCCTAATTTTGGAACCTCAACATTTTTGTTCTCCATATTTTAATAGGCACAACTAAAAGGCACCTCAGGTAAACAATGGAGATGGATGGATACTAGTATACTTATGGATGGACTGCCGAGTGCCGACACAGAGGTAGCTACAGCCGTGGACTACCGTACTGTGTCTGCTGCTAATATAGACTGGATGATTGATAATGAGATGAAATCAATATATATATGTATGTATATATAATATCACTAGTACTGCAGCCGGACAGGTAGATAATATATTTATTAGGTAATGATGACTGACGGACCTGCTGGACACTGTCAGCTCAGCAGCACCGCAGACTGCTACAGTAAGCTACTATACTATAGTAGCATGTACAAAGAAGAAAGAAAAAAAAAAACCACGGGTAGGTGGTATACAATTATGGATGGACTGCCGAGTGCCGACACAGAGGTAGCTACAGCCGTGGACTAACGTACTGTGTCTGCTGCTAATATAGACTGGATGATTGATAATGAGATGAAATCAATATATATATGTATGTATATATAATATCACTAGTACTGCAGCCGGACAGGTAGATAATATATTTATTAGGTAATGATGACTGATGACGGACCTGCTGGACACTGTCAGCTCAGCAGCACCGCAGACTGCTACAGTAAGCTACTATACTCTATAGTAGTATGTACAAAGAAGAAAGAAAAACAAAAAAAACACGGGTATGTGGTATACAATTATGGATGGACTGCCGAGTGCCGACACAGAGGTAGCTACAGCCATGGACTAACGTACTGTGTCTGCTGCTAATATAGACTGGATGATTGATAATGAGATGAAATCAATATATATATGTATGTATATATAATATCACTAGTACTGCAGCCGGACTGGTAAATAATATATTTATTAGGTAATGATGACTGATGACGGACCTGCTGGACACTGTCAGCTCAGCAGCACCGCAGACTGCTACAGTAAGCTACTATACTATAGTAGTATGTACAAAGAAGAAAGAAAAAAAAAACCACGGTTAGGTGGTATACAATTATGGATGGACTGCCGAGTGCCGACACAGAGGTAGCTACAGCCGTGGACTAACGTACTGTGTCTGCTGCTAATATAGACTGGATGATTGATAATGAGATGAAATCAATATATATATGTATGTATATATAATATCACTAGTACTGCAGCCGGACAGGTAGATAATATATTTATTAGGTAATGATGACTGATGACGGACCTGCTGGACACTGTCAGCTCAGCAGCACCGCAGACTGCTACAGTAAGCTACTATACTATAGTAGTATGTACAAAGAAGAAAGAAAAAAAAAAAACCACGGGTAGGTGGTATACAATTATGGATGGACTGCCGAGTGCCGACACAGAGGTAGCTACAGCCGTGGACTAACGTACTGTGTCTGCTGCTAATATAGACTGGATGATTGATAATGAGATGAAATCAATATATATATGTATGTATATATAATATCACTAGTACTGCAGCCGGACAGGTAGATAATATATTTATTAGGTAATGATGACTGATGACGGACCTGCTGGACACTGTCAGCTCAGCAGCACCGCAGACTGCTACAGTAAGCTACTATACTCTATAGTAGTATGTACAAAGAAGAAAGAAAAAAAAAACCACGGGTAGGTGGTATACAATTATGGATGGACTGCCGAGTGCCGACACAGAGGTAGCTACAGCCATGGACTAACGTACTGTGTCTGCTGCTAATATAGAGTCTAGACTGGATGATAAATTATTGATAATGAGATGAAATCAATATAATATCACTAGTACTGCAGCCGGACAGGTACTATATATATTTATTATGTAATGACTGATGACGGACCTGCTGGACACTGTCAGGTCAGCACAGCACCGCAGACTGCTACAGTAAGCTACTATAGTAGTATGTATAAAGAAGAATGAAAAAAAAAAAAAAAACACGGGTAGGTGGTATACAATATTATATATATATATATATATATATATATATATATATATATATAATATACAATTATATATATATATATATATATATATATATACATATTAAACTGGTGGTGATTGATTATTAAACTGGTGGTCACTTCAGGTCACGTTGCAACTTGCAACTAGTACTCCGAGGCCTAAGCAGACAATCACAAAATATATTATTATACTGGTGGTCAGTGTGGTCACAACAATGGCAGTGTGGCACTGACTCTGGCAGCAAAAGTGTGCACTGTACGTTATATGTACTCCTGAGTCCTGCTCTCAGACTCTAACTGCTCCCCACTGTCAGTGTCTCCCCCACAAGTCAGATAATACACTTACAGTCACACTATCTATTATCTAATCTATAAATATCACTTCAGCAAGTAGTATACAGTATAGTAGTACTCCTCCTAATAATGCTCCCCAAAATACTGTGTCTCTCTCTTCTCTAAACGGAGAGGACGCCAGCCACGTCCTCTCCCTATGACTCTCAATGCACGTGTGAAAATGGCGGCGACGCGCAGCTCCTTATATAGAATCCGAGCCTCGCGAGAATCCGACAGCGTGATGATGACGTTCGGGCGCGCTCGGGTTAGCCGAGCAAGGCGGGAAGATCCGAGCCTGCTCGGACCCGTGTAAAAAACCTGAAGTTCGGGCGGGTTCGGATTCAGAGGAACCGAACCCGCTCATCTCTAGTTACCACTTCTTGCTACAGATGATGGCAGGGCAGGTTCAGGCGTTTTTAGTGGTGCTCCAGTCTTCTGTACGTGGTGCCTGTACGCCGAAAGTGTCCCGCAATTCTTCTGGCCACCGACAGCATCTCTTGCACGCCCCTCTCGTTTTTTAAATAATTCTGCACCACCAAATTCAAGGTATGTGCAAAACATGGGACGTGCTGGAATTTGCCCAGATTTAATGCACACACAATATTGCTGGCGTTGTCCGATGCCACAAATCCACAGGAGAGTCCAACTGGGGTAAGCCATTCTGCGATGATCTTCCTCAGTTGCCGTAAGAGGTTTTTAGCTGTGTGCGTATTCTGGAAAGCGGTGATACAAAGCGTAGCCTGCCTAGGAAAGAGTTGGCGTTTGCGAGATGCTGCTACTGGTGCCGCCGCTGCTGTTCTTGCGGCGGGAGTCCATACATCTACCCAGTGGGCTGTCACAGTCATATAGTCCTGAGCCTTCCCTGCTCCACTTGTCCACATGTCCGTGGTTAAGTGGACATTGGGTACAACTGCATTTTTTAGGACACTGGTGACTCTTTTTCTGAGGTCTGTGTACATTTTCGGTATCGCCTGCCTAGAGAAATGGAACCTAGATGGTATTTGGTACCGGGGACACAGTACCTCAAACAAGTCTCTAGTTGCAAATTTAGACAAAAAAATGGAAAAAACCACTTAACTGGCGCTTCTGTTCAGCCAATAATTCACTTGATTCTCTTCAGATCATCCCCATCATATGTACATAAAACACAGAATATGGGATAGAGAATATAGTGTAATACAATTTTTAATTCATACAAACAGCATAAAAAACATATAAAAATTTCTAAAATCCAAAGGTCTGTGCAAAATGGCATAAGTTTGACAAGGCAGGTAATCCAGTTAGCTTATAAAATGGAGGTTTACCAAATCAAGTGGAACTGTGTTTTAAACAGTTCAGATCAGCTTAGGTAATGAAGTAGCGATCCCGGGAACATCACTCACGTCCACCCTTGTCGCTGAGTCCAACAGGTTTGATCTCCAACAGAGCCAGCACTGGAGTACCTGCCTTGTCAAACTTATGCCATTTTGCACAGACCTTTGGATTTTAGAAATTTGTATATGTTTTTTATGCTGTTTGTATGAATTAAAAATTGTATTACACTATATTCTCTATCCCATATTCTGTGTTTTATGTACATATGATGGGGATGATCTGAAGAGAATCAAGTGAATTATTGGCTGAACAGAAGCGCCAGTTAAGTGGTTTTTTCCATTTTTTTGTCTACATTTGCACTACTGGTGAAGGGTTAAGGATTCCTTCTGGAGTTTACCACTGACCGGCTGCTTGTGCGCACGGAGAAGTTTTTATATCCCTCATTTCCAAAGTCTCTAGTTGCCTCTGCAGTAATGATGGATACCGGAACCACGTTTCTCACCGCCCAGGATGCCAAGGCCTCGGTTATCCGCTTTGCAGCAGGATGACTGCTGTGATATTTCATCTTCCTCGCAAAGGACTGTTGGACAGTCAATTGCTTGGTGGAAGTAGTAAAAGTGGTCTTACGAGTACGACTTCCCCTCTGGGATGACCATCGACTCCCAGCAGCAACAACAGCAGCGCCAGCAGCAGTAGGCGTTACACGCAAGGATGCATCGGAGGAATCCCAGGCAGGAGAGGACTCGTCATAATTGCCAGTGACATGGCCTGCAGGACTATTGGCATTCCTGGGGAAGGAGGAAATTGACACTGAGGGAGTTGGTGGGGTGGTTTGCGTGAGCTTGGTTACAAGAGGAAGGGATTTAGTGGTCAGTGGACTGCTTCCGCTGTCACCCAAAGTTTTTGAACTTGTCACTGACTTATGATGAATGCGCTGCAGGTGACGTATAAGGGAGGATGTTCCGAGGTGGTTAACGTCCTTACCCCTACTTATTACAGCTTGACAAAGGCAACACACGGCTTGACAAATGTTGTCCGCATTTCTGTTGAAATACTTCCACACCGAAGAGCTGATTTTTTTGGTATTTTCACCAGGCATGTCAATGGCCCTATTCCTCCCACGGACAACAGGTGTCTCCCCGGGTGCCTGACTTAAACAAACCACCTCACCATCAGAATCCTCCTGGTCAATTTCCTCCCCAGCGCCAGCAACACCCATATCCTCCTCATCCTGGTGTACTTCAACACTGACATCTTCAATCTGACTATCAGGAACTGGACTGCGGGTGCTCCTTCCAGCACTTGCAGGGGGCGTGCAAATGGTGGAAGGCGCATGCTCTTCACGTCCAGTGTTGGGAAGGTCAGGCATCGCAAACGACACAATTGGACTCTCCTTGTGGATTTGTGATTTCGAAGAACGCACAGTTCTTTGCTGTGCTTTTGCCAGCTTGAGTCTTTTCATTTTTCTAGCGAGAGGCTGAGTGCTTCCATCCTCATGTGAAGCTGAACCACTAGCCATGAACATAGGCCAGGGCCTCAGCCGTTCCTTGCCACTCCGTGTGGTAAATGGCATATTGGCAAGTTTACGCTTCTCCTCCGACAATTTTATTTTAGATTTTTGAGTCCTTTTTTTACTGATATTTGGTGTTTTGGATTTTACATGCTCTGTACTATGACATTGGGCATCGGCCTTGGCAGACGACGTTGCTGGCATTTCATCGTCTCGGCCATGACTAGTGGCAGCAGCTTCAGCACGAGGTGGAAGTCGATCTTGATCTTTCCCTATTTTTGGAACCTCAACATTTTTGTTCTCCATATTTTAATAGGCACAACTAAAAGGCACCTCAGGTAAACAATGGAGATGGATGGATACTAGTATACTTATGGATTGACGAGCGACTGCCGACACAGAGGTAGCTACAGCCGTGGACTACCGTACTGCGTCTGCTGCTAATATAGACTGGATGATAATGATATAAAATATATATATATATATCACTACTGCAGCCGGACAGGTATATATTATATAATGACGGACCTGCTGGACACTGTCAGCTCAGCACTGCAGACTCCTAAAGTAAGCTACTAGTATCAAGAAGATAGAAAAAAAAAAAAAAACACCACAGGTAGGTGGTATACAATTATGGATGGACTAGCGACTGCCGACACAGAGGTAGCTACAGCCGTGGACTACCGTACTGCGTCTGCTGCTAATATAGACTGGATGATAATGATATAAAAAATATATATATATCACTACTGCAGCCAGACAGGTATATATTATATAATGACGGACATGCTGGACACTGTCAGCTCAGCACTGCAGACTCCTAAAGTAAGCTACTAGTAGTATCAAGAAGATAGAAGAAAAAAAAAACACCACAGGTAGGTGGTATACAATTATGGATGGACTAGCGACTGCCGACACAGAGGTAGCTACAGCCGTGGACTACCGTACTGCGTCTGCTGCTAATATAGACTGGATGATAATGATATAAAAAAAATATATATATATCACTACTGCAGCAGGACAGGTATATATTATATAATGACGGACCTGCTGGACACTGTCAGCTCAGCACTGCAGACTCCTAAAGTAAGCTACTAGTATCAAGAAGATAGAAAAAAAAAACGCCACGGGTAGGTGGTATACAATTATGGATGGACGAGCGACTGCTGACACAGAGGTAGCTACAGCCGTGGACTACCGTACTGCGTCTGCTGCTAATATAGACTGGATGATAATGATATAAAAAATATATATATATCACTACTGCAGCCGGACAGGTATATATTATATAATGACGGACCTGCTGGACACTGTCAGCAGAATGCGTTTATAGAATAAAAACACCACACGACGAGTGTTTAACTTTTTCAGGCAGACAATCACAATATACTGGTGGTCAGTGGTCACTGGTCAGTCACACTGGCAGTGGCACTCTGGCAGCAAAAGTGTGCACTGTTAAAATATGTACTCCTGCTATAACTGCTCCCCAGTCTCCCCCACAATTAAGCTGTGTGAGCAGTGAGCACTCAGCACAGTCAGATATACAGTATTACATAGATGATGCAGCACACTGAGGGCACACTGAGGCTGAGCACAGATATGGTATGTGACTGTGTCACACTGTGTATCGTTTTTTTTCAGGCAGAGAACGGATTAATTAAACTGGTGGTCACTGGTCACACTATCAGCAAGTAGTACTCCGTCCTAATATGCTCCCCAAAATTAGTAAATCAAGTGTCTCTACTTTCTACTCTCTAGTCTACTCTAAACGGAGAGGACGCCAGCCACGTCCTCTCCCTATCAATCTCAATGCACGTGTGAAAATGGCGGCGACGCGCGACTCCTTATATTGAATCCGAGTCTCGCGATAGAATACGAGCCTCGCGAGAATCCGACAGCGGGATGATGACGTTCGGGCGCGCTCGGGTTAGCCGAGCAAGGCGGGAAGATCCGAGTCTGCCTCGGACCCGTGTAAAAAGGCTGAAGTTCGGGGGGGTTCGGTTTCCGAGAAACCGAACCCGCTCATCACTAAAATTTACGCCACTGGGCAGGATCACTGGAATTATACAGCGGTATCAATGGACATATACGGCAGTATCAATGGACATATATGGCAGCATCACTGGACTGGACTTATACGCCAGTACCACTGTAATTATACGGCAGGATCACTGGAGTTATAAGCCAGTACCACTGGAATTATACGGCAGGATCACTGGAATTATACGGCAGGATCACTGGAATTATAAGGCAGGATCACTGGATTTATACGGCAGTACCAGTGGAAATATACGGCAGTACCAATGGACATATACGGCAGTATCACTGGACTGGATTTATATGGCAGAATCACTGGATTTATACGGCAGGATCAATGGACATATACGGCAGTATCACTGGACATATACGGCAGTATCAATGGACATATACGGCAGTATCACTGGACTGGCCTTATACGCCAGTACCACTGGAATTATACGGCAGGATCACTGGATTTATACGCCAGTACCACTGGATTTATACGGCAGTATCCGTGGACATATACGGCTGGATCACTGGCATTATACAGCAGGATCACTGTATTTATACGGCAGTATCACTGGACATATACGGCAGTATCACTGGACATATACGGCAGGATCACTGGTATTATACGGCAGGTTCACTGAAATTATACAGCAGGATCACTGTATTTATACGGCAGTATCAATGGACATATACGGCAGTATCACTGGACATATACGGCAGTCTCAATAGACATATACAGCAGTATCACTGGACTGGCTATATATGCCAGTACCACTGGAATTATACGGCAGGATCACTGGATTTATACGCCAGTACCACTGGAATTATTCGGCAGGATCACTAGAATTATACGGCAGGATCACTGGATTTATACGGCAGTATCACTGGACATATACGGCAGTATCAATGGACATATATGGCAGTATCACTGGACATATACGGCAGTATCACTGGACTGGATTTATACGCCAGTATCACTGGAATTATACGTCAGGATCACTGGATTTATAAGCCAGTACCTCTGGAATTATATGTCAGGATCACTGAAATTATACGGCAGGATCACTGGAATTATATGGCAGGATCACTGGAATTATACGGCAGTACCGCTGGACATATAGGGCAGTATTAATGGACATATACGGCAGTATCACTGGACATATTCGGCAGAATCACTGTACTGGAATTATGCTCCAGTATCACAGGAATTATACGCCAGTATCACGGGCATTATACGCCAGTATCACAGGAATTATACGGCAATATCACTGGAATTATTTGGCATTGTCACTGGAATTATAGGGCAGTATCACGGGAATTATACGGCAGTATCACGGGAGTTATACGGCAGTATCACTGGAATTACACGCCAGTATCACAGGAATAATACGTTAGTATCACAGGAATTATACGGCAATATCACTGGAATTATACGACAGTATCACAGGAATTATACGCTAGTATCACAGGAATTATACGGCAATATCACTGGAATTACACGCCAGTTTCACAGGAATTATACGGCAGTATCACAGGAATTATACGCCAGTATCACAGGAATTATACGGCTGTACCACAGGAATTATACGACAGTATCACAGGAATTATATGCCAGTATCACAGGAATTATACGCCAGTATGGCGAGAATTATACGCCAGTATCACAGGAATTATACGGAAATATCATTGGAATTTTACGCCAGTATCACAGGAATTATACGCCAGTATCACAGGAGTTATACGGCAATATCACTGGAATTATACGACAGTATCACAGGAATTATACGGCAATATCACTGGAATTATGCGCCAGTATCACAGGAATTATACGGCAGTATCACAGGAATTATACG
The DNA here is from genome assembly GCF_028390025.1 of Pseudophryne corroboree. Taxonomy (NCBI): domain Eukaryota; kingdom Metazoa; phylum Chordata; class Amphibia; order Anura; family Myobatrachidae; genus Pseudophryne; species Pseudophryne corroboree. The sequence goes on along the minus strand of NC_086444.1, from coordinate 14,472,502 downwards.
CCAGTATCACAGGAATTATACGGCAGTACCACAGGAATTATACGTCAGTATCACAGGAATTATGCGCCAGTATCACAGGAATTATACGCCAGTATCACAAGAATTATACAGCAGTTTCACAGGAATTATACGTCAGTACCACAGGAATTATACGGCAGTATCACGGGAATTATACGCCAGTATCACAAGAATTATACAGCAGTTTCACAGGAATTATACGCCAGTATCACAGGAATTATACAGCAGTTTCACAGGAATTATACGCCAGTACCACAGGAATTATACGGCAGTATCACTGGAATTATACGCTAGTATCACGGGAATTATACGCCAGTATCACAGGAATTATACGCCAGTATCACAGGAATTATACTGCAATATCACTGGAATTATACGCCAGTATCACTGGAATTATACGTCAGTATCACAGGAATTATACGCCAGTATCACAGGAATTATACGCCAGTATCACAGGAATTATACTGCAATATCACTGGAATTATACGCCAGTATCACTGGAATTATACGTCAGTATCACGGGAATTATACGCCAGTATCACGGGAATTATACACCAGTATCACAGGAATTATACGCCAGTATCACAGGAATTATACGCCAGTATCACAGGAATTATACTGCAATATCACTGGAATTATACGCCAGTATCACTGGAATTATACGTCAGTATCACAGGAATTATACGCCAGTATCACGGGAATTATACACCAGTATCACGGGAATTATACGCCAGTATCACAGGAATTATACGCCAGTATCACAGGAATTATACTGCAATATCACTGGAATTATACGCCAGTATCACTGGAATTATACGTCAGTATCATGGGAATTATACGCCAGTATTACGGGAATTATACATCAGTAACACTAGATATATGGCAGCAGAGGACACCAACACTGTGACTGGTCACTGGACTGATGCTGCACAAGATACTACCCCTGGTCTGATGCAAGACAACACAGCAAAACTGCAAGGGATTTATACATCTGCCAGCAGCACTGTGGACATATAGCAGCAGAGGTCACCACCACTGTGACTGGCTGGAGTGATGCTGCATAAGACACTGACTACACTGGACTGAGCAGCACAACACAGCACTAGAATCACCACCCCACCTTACCGCCACCACACAGACACTGAGGACGGAGACACATCCTCACAGTACACACTCCAAGATTGGAGTGAAAATGGCGACGACACGCGGCTCCTTATATATGGAATCCAAACCCTGTGAGAATCTGACAGCAGGATGATGACATTTTGCCTCGTTCTGGTTTCTGAGTCAGGCGGGAAAACCCGAGCCTGACTCGGATCCGGATTCGGGTAGGGAGGTTCAGTAGGGTTCGATCTCAGGGATCCGAACCCGCTCATCTCTAGTTACACGTTATTATTGATCATCCTGCTTAACCGATCTATTATCCGTATATGGTTGCACAGGATGTAAACATGAGGGCCAGGTAATGTCTGTCTGAAGATGCTCCTCCACAGGGGACAATCAGGACTTAAACCAATTTCCCTGTCATTGTTCCTTCTGTTTACTGTCCTCTGTTAAACCTGGGGCCCTCACAGACAACTAGGAGACTGACCCAGCGTGTGGTCAGCAGGAGAAGACCAGCTGTGGGAGGGGGAAGGGGTTACCTGAAATGCATACCATTTCGCGGGACAGTCCCGTTTTTTGGGTCTGTCCCGCTGTCCCTCCCATGGTGGGGGGAGGGGTCAGTTGGGAGGATCCCTATCACTCGCTGCTCTCTCTGCTCAGAGCAGAGCAGCAGTGAATAGATGATATGTGCATGCGCACAGCGCCTATTCCAGTGAGCCAGAGGGACTGGGGGCATGGCCATCAGCTCACAGTGCACTGGTCCCGTCCCCCCACTGTGACAAAAATGGGAGGCGTGGCTCGTGGTCGCAGCATTCACGCAAACCATGCCCCCTTTTCAACAGGCCATGCCCCCTTTTTGGCGCCATGCAGCTTCACCGCGCATGGAGTCCTGGGTTGAAGCCACCAGATGTTGGGAGGAATGGAAAATGGATCCCACCAATCAGAAACCTGTGTATCCTCCCCAGGTGAGTGCGGCATCATGAGCATTTGGAATGTTATAAAAGAGGTTGCGCAGGTCAGCTCCAGATGTTAGTTGCAGGATGTTGGCTAAGGTGTGATACTCTTCCAGAGTACCTTGTGGAACGCATCACTAGTGCTGTGTGGACTTACACGTATTTCCTCCTGCATGGACTTATACACATATTCTTCTGTGGACTCATCTGCTATCACTGATGTGTTGACTCAGTGATAGTTGTGCTGTGTGGACCTGTTTATTGGTGGAATTGTTGTGGACCAAAGTCCTCTACTGGGACTTACTATGTGGACTGCTACCTGTATACTGTTTCTGAGCTATATTTACTTCTGTTCTTGTGTGAGATCTATTCCTGTGTGCTGTGAGAAATAAATCATCACTTTGGTTTCATCTGCTCTGTGCCTGAGTGATTAGAACAACCCCGTATTCTCACACAGAGCATGAAACCCCTGGCACCAAGCATGAAACCCCTGGCAACGAGCATTCTCCCTTGGCAACAAGCATTACAACCCTGGCAATGAGTTTGACACCCATAGCATGAATCCCCTGGCAACCAGCATTACACCCCTGGCAACAAGCATGACACCCAGAGCATGAAACCCCTAGCAACAAACATGACACCCAGAGCATGAAACCCCTGGCAATGAGCAATACACACCCCCTGGCAACAAGCATGACACCCAGAGCATGAAACCCCTGACAACAAACATGACACCCAGAGCATTACACCCCTGGCAACAAATATGACACCCAGAGCATGAAACCCTTGGCAACAAGCATGACACCCAGAGCATTAAACCTCTGACAATGAGCATGACACCCAGAGCATGAAACCCCTGGCAATGAGCATGGAACCCAGAGCATGAAACCCCTGACAATGAGCATGGACCCCAGAGCATGAAACCCCTGGCAATGAGCATGGACCCCAGAGCATGAAACCCCTGGCAATGAGCATGGACCCCAGGGCATGAAACCCCTGGCAATGAGCATGGAACCCAGAGCATGAAACCCCTGACAATGAGCATGGACCCCAGAGCACAAAACCCCTGGCAATGAGCATGGACCCCAGAGCATGAAACCCCTGGCAATGAGCATGGAACCCAGAGCATGAAACCCCTGACAATGAGCATGGACCCCAGAGCATGAAACCCCTGGCAATGAGCATGACACCCAGAGCATGAAACCCCTGGCAATGAGCATGGAACCCAGAGCATGAAACCCCTGGCAATGAGCATGACACCCAGAGCATGAAACCCCTGGCAATAAGCATGACACCCAGTGCATGAAACACCTGGCAATAAGCATGGAACCCAGAGCATGAAACCCCTGGCAATGAGCATGACACCCAGAGCATGAAACCCCTGGCAATGAGCATGGAACCCAGAGCATGAAACCCCTGACAATGAGCATGACACCCAGTGCATGAAACCCCCTGACAATGAGCATGGACCCCAGAGCATGAAACCCCTGGCAATGAGCATGGAACCCAGAGCATGAAACCCCTGGCAATGAGCATGACACCCAGAGCATGAAACCCCTGGCAATGAGCATGACACCCAGTGCATGAAACCCCTGGCAGTGAGCATGGACCCCAGAGCATGAAACCCCTGGCAACAAGCATGGAACCCAGAGCATGAAACCCCTGACAATGAGCATGGACCCCAGAGCATGAAACCCCTGGCAATGAGAATGGACCCCAGAGCATGAAACCCCTGACAATGAGCATGGACCCCAGAGCATGAAACCCCTGACAATGAGCATGGACCCCAGAGCATGAAACCCCTGACAATGAGCATGACACCCAGAGCATGAAACCCCTGGCAATGAGCATGGAACCCAGAGCATGAAACCCCTGACAATGAGCATGGACCCCATAGCATGAAACCCCTGGCAATGAGCATGACACCCAGTGCATGAAACCCCTGGCAATGAGCATGGAACCCAGAGCATGAAACCCCTGGCAATGAGCATGACACACAGTGCATGAAACCCCTGGCAGTGAGCATGGACCCCAGAGCATGAAACCCCTGGCAACAAGCATGACACCCAGAGCATGAAACCACTGACAATGAGCATGGACCCCAGAGCATGAAACCCCTGGCAATGAGCATGACACCCAGCGCATGAAACCCCTGGCAATAAGCATGACACCCAGTGCATGAAACACCTGACAATGAGCATGGACCCCAGAGCATGAAACCCCTGACAATGAGCATGACACCCAGAGCATGAAACCCCTGGCAATGAGCATGGAACCCAGAGCATGAAACCCCTGACAATGAGCATGGACCCCATAGCATGAAACCCCTGGCAATGGGCATGACACCCAGAGCATGAAACCCCTGGCAATGAGCATGGAACCCAGAGCATGAAACCCCTGGCAATGAGCATGACACACAGTGCATGAAACCCCTGGCAGTGAGCATGGACCCCAGAGCATGAAACCCCTGGCAACAAGCATGACACCCAGAGCATGAAACCACTGACAATGAGCATGGACCCCAGAGCATGAAACCCCTGGCAATGAGCATGACCCCCAGCGCATGAAACCCCTGGCAATAAGCATGACACCCAGTGCATGAAACACCTGGCAAGCATGGACCCCAGAGCATAAAACCCCTGGCAATGAGCATGGACCCCAGAGCATGAAACCCCTGGCAATGAGCATGACACCCAGAGCATGAAACCCCTTGGCAATGAGCATGGAACCCAGAGCATGAAACCCCTGACAATGAGCATGACACCCAGTGCATGAAACCCCTGACAATGAGCATGGACCCCAGAGCATGAAACCCCTGGCAATGAGCATGGAACCCAGCGCATGAAACCCCTGGCAATGAGCATGACACCCAGAGCATGAAACCCCTGGCAATGAGCATGGAACCCAGAGCATGAAACCCCTGACAATGAGCATGACACCCAGTGCATGAAACCCCTGACAATGAGCATGGAACCCAGAGCATGAAACCCCTGGCAATGAGCATGACACCCAGAGCATGAAACCCCTGGCAATGAGAATGGACCCCAGAGCATGAAACCCCTGACAATGAGCATGGACCCCAGAGCATGAAACCCCTGACAATGAGAATGGACCCCAGAGCATGAAACCCCTGACAATGAGCATGGACCCCAGAGCATGAAACCCCTGACAATGAGCATGGACCCCAGAGCATGAAACCCCTGACAATGAGCATGACACCCAGAGCATGAAACCCCTGGCAATGAGCATGGAACCCAGAGCATGAAACCCCTGACAATGAGCATGGACCCCATAGCATGAAACCCCTGGCAATGAGCATGACACCCAGAGCATGAAACCCCTGGCAATGAGCATGGAACCCAGAGCATGAAACCCCTGGCAATGAGCATGACACACAGTGCATGAAACCCCTGGCAGTGAGCATGGACCCCAGAGCATGAAACCCCTGGCAACAAGCATGACACCCAGAGCATGAAACCACTGACAATGAGCATGGACCCCAGAGCATGAAACCCCTGGCAATGAGCATGACACCCAGCGCATGAAACCCCTGGCAATGCGCATGGACCCCAGATCATGAAACCCCTGGCAATGAGCATTACACCCCTTAATTTAGTTTTTTTGGGGGGTACAGGGAGATTAACCCATTTTTTCCCTTTACACTTTCAGCCACAATTTTGGCAGTAATCCCATTTTCACAAATTTGCCATTGAATAGGTGAATCCCGGGAGCACCCATACCCATAAAAAGCCCATTTTTGCAGCAAAAAGCTGTGAAAATTCACAAAAATGGCATTTACTGTAAATTACCACGATTTCATGGCTAATTGAATTTGGTCCAATATGGTTTATTGAGCAAGTGATGGAATAGCCGTACGCACTGTAACTCTGGTAGAAGAGCAACAGAACCAGGCAGCCAAAATGCGAGCAGGACAGTATGCAGTACAGCCAGAGACAGAGGAGTATCAGGTTTCATGAACTATCGATGGAGATTCCTGACCAGAGGAGAGATAAGAGGGTGGAGAGAGCTGTAAGTGACCCAGGGATCCTAGCTTCTCCTCCTCCCCACCTACTATAGGTGTATGGGTTCTGTGTAATGTGCTATCTAATGAGAGCATTTGGGTCTAGCGACACAGACAGTCCACCTGAGTCCAGTCCCAGTGTGTAAGTAGAACAGAGGCTGCTGCTATTCGTGCATGTGACAAGATCATTTATAGATTTTATTGTTTTTATGTGTATTTTAAGGCTAAGTTGTCTTTGTTTCACTACAAGAAATATAAATATGTAATATAACTGTACAATAGTTTTCTCTCATTTAGGTGGAGCTATAGACAGTACCCAGGCATTATTACACTGTTAGTTTAAATCTAATATACACCATTGGTTTAAATTTAATATACACAATGCATATGTTCCAACATGACCCATTCCAGGAGGGACACAATGCTCTTTATGGGGTCTTTCCTCTTAATATATGATTGCAATCACCTGTGGTGAAACACCTTTCTTATCAATTAAATAGTTCAACACGGGTGACGCCAATCATATATTAAGAGGGAACTCCAGGTAGAGAGTATTTAGTCCCTCCTGCAATGTGAGGTATGCATAATCTAATATACACCCACCCTTCCACCAGCTCCCCCCTATCTGGGGTGCACCCCCCCTCCCTCAATACCATACCACCATGTCACTCATACACAGTAACAAGATAACAAGTAACAAGCCAGTGCACGCTCAGTAATAGTACTGATGGCCATCTTGGTAAGTGAACGAAGCATCATCGCTGGAGGAGCCATATTGGAGAATGCGCAGTAGCGCTCTCTACTTCTAACAATACTACCTGCCTCCACCAATCGGCACAGCTCACGCTTTACTTTATTCACCTAATACTCACAAAAACTCTCTGACCCCATAACCAGCATTACTCTGCTCCTGACAAAGTCCTCACTATGCATGGACTGCAGTGCCGTAACTAGGCATTTTAGTGCTGTGTGCAAGAAACGGCATTGGCGCCCCCCCCCATGCAAAATAGGGGCAGTGCGCGCCGTAGGTGTGCGAAAAATATATAGGGGCGCGGCTTAATGGGGAAGGGGCATGGCCACAAAATAATACCAATTCATACTACGGTGCACAGTAGTCTCCATTATTCAAATTACGCTGCACAGTAGCGCCACTACACCAGGTAGAGACCCTTTTACACATTACAGCAGACAGCGTCCCCCTTTTTACACATTACAGCAGACAGCGTCCCCCTTTTTACACATTACGGCAGACAGCATCCCCTTTTTACACATTACAGTAGACAGCATCCCCCTTTTTACACATTACAGCAGACAGCATCCCCCTTTTTACACATTACAGCAGACAGCATCCCCCTTTTTACACATTACAGCAGACAGCGTCCCCTTTTTACACATTACAGCAGACAGCGTCCCCCTTTTTACACATTACAGCAGACAGAATAGATAGAGAAATAGAGAGAGAGAGAGAGAGAGAGATACTTACCATCTCTCCCCTCTCGCAGTCAAGCTCCTCGTGCTGGCAGCTCCCTTGGTGCAGGCAGGGGAGAAGGAGGAGGAGGGAGGGGGACTGGAGCCGCAGCAGCGCTATGTAATTGGTAGAGGCGCCGCTGCAGCAGTCCCCTCTCCTTCCGCATTGGCTGCCCGCCGCCACTGTGAATGCTGGGATGAAGGAACCGCATCCCAACATTCACAGCAGCGCTGGGCAGCCAATACGGAAGGAGAGGGGACTGCTGCAGCGGCACCTCTACCAATTACATAGCGCTGCTGCGGCTCCAGTCCCCCTCCCTCCTCCTCCTTCTCCGCTGTCTCCGGCGCTGCTCTCTCCTCAACAGTGCGACGCACACAGCAGAGGCGGCATGTAATGAGTCAATTTGACTCATTACAAGCCGCTGGCTGTTGCACCCTCAGGGCAACTGCGCTGTGTGTCAGGCACACCTGGAACACACGTAGTTACGGCCCTGATGGACTGCCCATTGCTATCTGGCTGCAACCACATGCACTCTAGGCTCATAGGCTTACAATCTACATTTTGTGATCTACATTTACTGGTACAAAACTTTTATTTAGCACAGTTTATTGTGCGGCATAAAATCACGTTGTGTCCCAGAGTTATGTTTGTGAAGTTAAATGTAGCTTACAATGAAGAGACGGATTCTGTACATCTGGGGACAATTTTGTGTTAGGAAATTAATTTGCAACAGAGGAGAGCAACAACCAATTACACACAAGTCTGTGCTTAATTATGTATTCATAGGAAAGCGCTGAGCTAGCTGTATATATGTAATGGTTACTGAAGACTGTACCTCGATTCCATCCACTTCCTAATCCTGTACCTTGGTGCAGGTGCTACAGTATATGTGCCTCTATTATCCATCTTCATATAGGTGACTAATCAGCTGCCAACCCCTTTCCCACCACCTGCCAGGAGCAAAGCACCCACCTATGGTAATTCAATGTCTTGTACTGTCTGTTACTAATTAATTCCCTATGGAATCAGTCCACGCTAGTAAACAGCTCCGTGCATTCCAGTAAAGGGCTGAAAAGCGGACAAGGAAAATACACAGATAAAGTAATTAGTAAAAGTTGCAGTATCGCATGAAAATAAGCAACAGACGACTGGAGGTGGAATTGTAGAAGCTGATTATAGAGGAACCTGCTATGGCTATTACTTTACAGTCATTTAAATTGAATATATGAAATATATCTGGGTGCTTTCAGTCGTTTAGGGCAATGTTCTTGTTTGGATGAGCAATTCAGACAAGAAACTGCTGAATTCCTGCCAAAATCAATGCTTAAGACCCAGCAACGCAGTGTATCAGATGGGCCGTCTACTTTACTGAAGGATTTATGAATAAATTATTGCAGCAGATTTTTTTTAATGTTTTTCCTATTGCAATAAAAGTGTTGTTTCTGTAGCGCAGGATGTGAACTAAAGTCTACTCTCCCTGTACAAGTGCAAACTGTTCATCAGGGTAACTGTACCTGGGTCAGTGGTTCTCTGTCCTCCAAATGTAAGGCGGCAGAGAACTGACCTACTCATTCTCGACTGGCGACTTCCACAAATTATAAATATCAGATAATGGTGATAATGCTGCAGGACTAGTAGGAGCATATTGTTACCCGAGTATCTGAGGGAACTTATTGTAAGATTTGTAGCTCACAGTATGGACAGAATTTATCGGTAATTGCGACAGGTGGAGAAACGCGTAACGAGTCCTGGACTTTACCCAACAGCCCAGTGTTTATACCCAGACCTCCTGTGGGTTTTACATTACTGCACTACAGGAGACAATTGCAATGATCCTTCTAAAGTAGGGGTGGGCAACATGCGGCCCGCGGGCCGATTCTGCCTGGCACGCTGTCCCATACCACTGTGCAATGACAAGCGGCCCGGCTGAGCCGCTTGTCATTGCGCTAGGAAGCTCCGAGATGCGGCGCCGCTGAGGAAATACCCGGTCACGCCATAGGGTCTGCTGACCAGGATTTCCTCTGTGACATCAGGCGCTGGGTGCCATAGGGGGCGGAGCCACGGCAGGAGCGTGCAGAGGGCAGCGGATCGTGGATCTGGCAGAAGGCAGTGGATAATCTGCCACTGTGAAAGAAATACATCAAAGGTAAAGCTGCTATATGGGTCCGGGGGGGGGGGGGGGGGGGGGTCGGGAGAGAAGGAGAGGAGGGGGGTAGAGACTGCTGTATAGGTTCAGGGGAGGGGGGTAGAGACTGCTTTATAGGTTCAGGGGAGGGGGGGAAGGGGGTTAGAGACTGCTATATGGGTTTAAGGGAGAGGGGAGGTTTGAGACTGCTATGTGGGTTCAGGGAAGAGGAGGAGAGGGGGGGGGGGGGGAGCTAGTAACCAGCTGTGAATACGATTGATAACAGCATTACACAGGATGCTGTTTGTTTGTTTTCAGCAGTTTTTTTTTTATTTATTTTTATTAGTGGATGTGTTTTTTAGACATTTGTATTTTGCCTGTAAAAAACTACGTATGCGGTGTAATGTATATTGTGTGTGTGTTTTTATAGTTATATATATATATATAAACAGTAAAGAAGAGGCGGCACTCTGAGACTTTAAGGTGCAAACAATATATTCAGCAAATAAACCCAGGTTTATTTGCTGAATATATTGTTTGCACCTTAAAGTCTCCGAGTGCCGCCTCTTCTTTACTGTTTATGTGGATCTTCTTGGAGGGCACCGGAGCCATTCTAACAAGTGGAGGAGGGAGTGCCGGTCCGTGGGGAACATATATATATCTCAGAAGTACATTAGCAAAAATAATATAAACAAAGAGAGTAAAGGGATCTATCTAGGAGAAGGAAGCAGCGGCGCCGGGAAGAGCAGCTACACAGCATACAGCAGCCTCTGGCTGGAGCACATCACCACTGGGTGCAGCTCTGTCTCTTTGTCCAGGTAGCTTGTCCTGACTGCCTCCATCCGAGTGCAGGCGTACGCTCCCGGGAGGCGGTGGAAGCTCTCAGGCTGGCCCTAATGCTTGATGGTGTTGATAGCAAGAAATATCCTGACTGACATCTATCTATTTTGACGTGGTTTAAAGAAAATCTCTGGTACGCATTTATATACATCATTTTCAGTGTTGTCCAACACATACAAAACTTACTGCACCATAGGCGCTTGTTCTTCTCCTCTTTTTTACTATATATATATATATATATAAAACTATGAGCCTAATTCAGACCTGATCGCTAGGCTGCGTTTTTTGCATCCCTGCGATCAGGTAGTCGCCGCCTACGGGGGGAGGGGGTTTCGCTGTGCAGGGGTGCGATCGCATGTGCAGAAGAGCCGTACAAACAGAAGTTAGTGCAGTCTCTGCGCAGCCCAGGACTTACTCTTCCAGTGCGATGATCGGGGCCGGAGCTGACATCAGAAACACTCCCTCCAAACGCCTGGTCCCTCCTGCGTTTTTCCGTGCACTCCTCTAAAGCAGTCAGTTGCCACCCACAAACGGCCTCTTCCTGTCAATCACCTTGCGATCGCCTGTGCGATCGCTTTGTTCGCACCATCCCATCACTGCCCGAGGCTCCCCAGCGCGCCGGACCGATGTGCCTGCGCACTGCAATGCATGCGCAGTTCAGACCCGATCACCCGCTGTGCGAAAATACACAGCAGCGACCGCGTCAGAATTGGGACCTATAACTGGTCTTATTCTGAGTTGGCTGCATTTGCATCTTGCAGCAACTGCTGACTAAGGGGCTGATTCAGACCTGACCACTGTGCTGCAAATTTTGCTGTCCTGCGTTCGGGTAGTCGCCGCCCCCAGGAGGAGTGTAAATTCGCCAGTGCAAGTGTGCAATCGTATGTGTACGCAGAGCTGCAAAAATCTACTTTGCGCAGTCTCTGCGCAGCCCAGGACTTACTCCTACAAATATTTGTCATTCATATTAGGCCCCGCCCTTGTGTGTGGCCCTCGAACATTCACTGGAAGTGTTAAGCGGCCCCCCAGCTGAAATAATTGCCCACCCCTGTTCTAAAGGCTGCATGCTAGGAAGCCAGAGCGGGATCCTGCGATTATATGCGAGTCCATTGTAGAGACTGAATATGGATGAACTTTCTGTGTCATCTATATACATATAATAGCACTCTAAGGGCTGTGTCTGTACATAGCAAATATACTTCTAGGGAAATATACTTCTAGGGACTGTGCATGAACTATGGACATGAGAACATTTTCCTGAATTTTTCTCCGTCTGTTCCGGCATCACGCAAAAACCACATGATGAATTTGGATGGTGTTGTCACTGTTGTATAGCTTAGTGACCTCGGGTGGGATGTACTAAATTGACAATGCGGTAAACCCCCGTTTGCCGCATTTTCCTATTGTACTAACCCCCGGCCGCCAGGTCAGCGCCACAGAGAGGATTGCCATCTTTTGCTGACGATACCCCATAGAAGTCTATGAGCTTCTCTCCGCAGCGCTGTATGAGGGATCCCTCCCAGCATGCATCGCGGCTGCCTCCATCACTCTGCTCATGCGCAGACTGACTTCTGGTGCCAAAACCTGGAAGTCAGGGAGCCGCAGAAGATCGCGAAGTACAGCTCTTATTTGAAGAGCTGTCCTTCACATTGCTAATCGCATATGTAAGAACATACAGTATGCGATTAGCATTGTGACGAATTGTAGCAATGTCGTTTAGTACATCCCGCACTTAGGGGGTCATTCAGAGTTGATCACTCGCTAGCAACTGTTTGCAGCGCTGCGATCAGATAGTCACCGCCTATGGGGGAGTGTATTTTCGCTTTGCAAGTGTGCGATCACATGTGCAGTCGAGCGGTACAAAAAAGTTTTGTGCAGTTTCTGAGTAACTCTGGACTTACTCAGCCACTGCGATCACTCCAGCCTTTTTGGTCCCGGAATTGACATCAGACACCCGCCGTGCAAACGCTTGGACACGCCTGCGTTTTTCCAAACACTCCCAGAAAACGGTCAGTTGACAGCCATAATCGCCCTCTTCCTGTCAGTCTCCTTGCGATCGGCTGTGCGAATGGATTCTTTGTTAAATCCATCACCCAGCACCGATCCTCTTTGTACCCGTACGACGCGCCTGCGCAATGCAATGCATACACATGCGCAGTTTTGCCAAGATTTAACCTGATCGCAGCGCTGCAAAAAGTTGCTAGCGAGCGATCAACTCGGAATGACCCCCATAGAGAGAAACTGAAATATGTACATTATGATCCTGATAAGACATCAGGGAGAGGAGCGATAAAGGAAATGCTTGACACTCGGCGCACTGAAAGTTGGTGTTCCGATCATGTTTCTGCAGAACTTGACTCCGCCCACGTTATGCAGCTTACAGTGACTGCTCTGCAGAGGAACCTAATCGCAGCACTACCCCCATGCCACCTCTACTTCTTGTCTTTTGTATCAAAGCTTGGAACAGAGGAGAGCGATAAACAACCAACCAATCACCTCCTACACAAACTGTCATTTTTCAAACCCAGCCTGTAACATGGCAGCTAGGAGCTGATTGGTTGTTACTTTATCTCTCTCCAAGGTTTGATACATGTCCCCACGTCAGTTCAGTAACTCTTGACACTGTTCTCTTGGGTTACCATGTATACAGGCTCACAAAGTGCTGAATTCCCCACAAACACCTGGCCCATCTAGGAGTGGCACTGCAGTCCCATTGCACTAATGGCGGATACTAGACGCACGTCTAACACCAACATAGCTGCCAAGACCTGAGTTATCCGCTTTGCAGCAGGATGACTGCTGTGATATTTCATCTTCCTCGCAAAGGACTGTTGGACAGTCAATTGCTTACTGGAAGTAGTACAAGTGGTCTTCCGACTTCCCCTCTGGGATGCCGATCGACTCCCAGCAGCAACAACAGCAGCGGCGGCAGCAGTAAGAGGAAGTGGTTCTTGACCTTACCCTATTTTATCCTCCAAATGTTTGTTCTCCATTATTTTTCTAGAGTTATATAACAAAACACAGCAAAGGAGAGCGTACTCATACACCACACAGGGCAAACCCTGTAAAAATTATTTGGATTAAATATTAATAAGCTCATTATTTGGAGTAAATAATATACAGCACTGGACGGGTGGTATTCAGTATGCCGGCTGTTGGGATCCCGGCGCACAGTATACCGGCACCGGAATCCCGTCAACCGGCATACCGACACCTTTTCTCCCTCTTGGGGGTCCACAACCCCCCTGGAGGGAGAATAGATAGTGTGGCGTGCGTAGCGCACCACCGTGCCCGCAGCATGGCGAGCGTAGTGAGCTCTATTTGCGCTCGCCCAGCTGTTGGTATTCCGGCGGTCGGGATTCCGGCACCGGTATGCTGGCCGCCGGAAGCACAGCCACCGGCATACCATACTACACTCCACAGGACAGCACCATTGAACTTATATGGCAGCACCACTGGACTGGATTTATACGGCAGTACCACTGGACCGGATTTATATGACAGTATCACTGTACTTATACGGCAGTACCACTGCACATATATGGCAGTATCACTGGATTTATATGGCAGTACCACTGGACTGGATTTATACGGCAGTATCACTGGATTTATACAGCAGTACCACTGGACATAAACGGCAGTATCACAGGACTTATACGACAGTATCACTGGACTTATGCGGCAGTTTCACTGGACTTATACGGCAGTACCACTGGACATATAAGGCAGTATCACTGGACTTATGCGTCAGTATCACTGGATTTATGCGGCAGTACCACTGGACATATACGGCAGTATAACTGGACTTATACGGCTGCACCACTGGACTTATACGCCAGCATAACTGGATTTATACAGCAGTATCACTAGACTTATACGGCAGTATCACTGGACTTATATGGCAGTACCACTGGACATATACGGCAGTATCACTGGATTTATACGGCAGTACCACTGGACTGGATTTATACAGCAGTATCACTGGATTTATACGGCAGTACCACTGGACATAAACGTCAGTATCACTGGACTTATGCGGCAGTATCACTGGACTTATGCGGCAGTATCACTGGACTTATACGGCAGTACCACTGGACATATAAGACAGTATCACTGGACTTACGCGTCAGTATCACTGGATTTATGCGGCAGTACCACTGGACATATACGCCAGTATAACTTGACTTATACGGCTGCACCACTGGACTTATACGCCACTATCACTGGATTTATATAGCAGTATCACTAGACTTATACGGCAGTATCACTGGACTTATATGGCAGTACCACTGGACATATACGGCAGTATCACTGGATTTATACGGCAGTACCACTGGACTGCATTTATACGGCAGTATCACTGGATTTATACGGCAGTAACACTGGACATAAATGCCAGTATCACAGGACTTATACGGCAGTATCACTTGACTTATAATGCAGTATCATTGGATTTATGCAGCATTTCTATTGACATATACGGCAGTATCACTGGACTTATATGGCAGTATCACTGGACATATACGGCAGTACCACTGGATATATACGGCAGTATCACTGGACTTATACGGCAGTACCACTGGACATATATGGCAGTATCACTGGACCTATACGGCAGTATCACTGGACTTATACGGCAGTATCACTGGACGTATATGGCAGTACCACTGGATTTATACGGCAGTACCACTGGACTTATACGGCAGTACCACTGGACTTATACAGCAGTACCACTGGACGTATATGGCAGTATCACTGGACTTATACGGCAGAATCACTTACTTTATACGGCAGTACCACTGGACTGGATTTATGCAACAGTATCACTAGACTTATACAGCAGTACCACTGGACATATACGGCAGTATCACTGGACTTATACGGCAGTACCACTGGACATATACGGCAGTATCACTGGACATATACGGCAGTATCACTGGACCTATACTGGACCTATACGGCAGTATCACTGGACCTATACGGCAGTATCACTGGACTTATACAGCAGTATCACTGGATTTATATGGCAGTACCACTGGATTTATATGGCAGAACCACTGGATTTATATGACAGTAACACTGGATTTATATGGCAGTACCACTGGACTGGATTTATACAGCAGTATCACTGGACTTATATGGCAGTATCACTGGACTTATACAGCAGTACCACTGGACTGGATTTATACGGCAGTAGCACTGGACTTATACGGCAGTACCACTGGACATATACGGCAGTATCACTGGACTTATACTGCAGTACCACTGGACTTATACAGCAGTATCACTGGACTCATATGGCAGTATCACTGGATTTATACAGCAGTATCACTGGACTTTTACAACAGTACCACTGGACATATACAGCAGTATCACTGGACTTATACGGCAGTATCACTTGCCTTATACGGCAGTACCACTGGACTGGATTTATACGGCAGTATCACTGGACTTATACGGCAGTACCACTGGAAATATACAGCAGTATCACTGGACTTATACGGCAGTACCACCGGACTTATACGGCAGTATTACTGGATTTATACAGCACTACCACTGGACTGATGCAGCACAACACAGCACCACTGGACTGGACTTATACGGCAGTATCACTGGACTTGACTTATACGGCAGTACCACTGGACTTATACGGCAGTATCACTGGACATATATGGCAGTACCACTGGACTGGATTTATACAGCAGTATCACTGGACTTATACGGCAGTACAACTGGACATATACGGCAGTATCACTGGACTTATATGGCAGTACCACTGGATTTATACAGCGGCACACGGACATTACCACTGGACTGATGCAGCACAACACAGTACCACTGGACTTGACTTATACGGCAGTACCACTGGACTTATACGGCAGTATCACTGGACATATACGGCAGTACCACTGCACTGGATTTATACAGCGGCACAGGGACACTACCACTGGACTGATGCAGCACAACACAGTACCACTGGACTGTACTTATACGGCAGTAAAACTGGACATATACGGCAGTATCACTGGACTTATATGGCAGTACCACTGGATTTATACAGCAGCACAGGGACACTACCACTGGAATGATGCAGCACAACACAGTATCACTGGACTTGACTTATACGGCAGTACCACTGGACTTACACGGCAGTACCACTGGACTTGTACAGCAGTATCACTGGACTTATACAGCAGTACCTCTGGAATTATACGGCAGTACCACTGGACATATACGGCAGTATCACTGGACTTATACAGCAGCACTGGGACACCACCACTGGACTGATGCAGCACAACACAGCACCACTGGACTGGAGTTATACGACAGGATCACTGGACTTATACAGCAGTCAGGAACTGATTGGCTGGTATTTTATCTCTCTTTATCCGTCTCCACTTTATTTCTTGTTAAAGCTTTATACATTTGGGTCTAAGATTCACAGGGACAGGGGCTCCAATAGATAGGGCAGGGCTATTACATATTGCCCATCATACGACTGACATGAAGGGGCCGTTGGGGAGTTAACGTGAAAGTCGCAGAAAAAATGCAGGCGTGTCTTGCCCGTTTTCGAGTTGCGTAACTGTCTTCATGTACGTAGAGAAACATGGCGTCAGTTCTGCTGTGGCCAGCCTGCGTAGCCATAGGTCAGCCCTAGAAGCCGATGTTCCTCGCTGTTTGAGACGGCTCCGGTGGGCATCTACCCTCCTTCCTGGATGGCAGCCTCACTTGCGGTGATCAGCAGTTGCGGAACCTAGAGAAACGCAGCTGCATATGAATACAAACATTAATAATGACCCATCTGAAGTATAAATTGAAGTAATGGAATCGTAGGCGACAATTACAGACAACTGGATGATTACAGCGGCGGATAACAAAAGAGTTTCAGAGACAGTTTATTGGCAGCTGCGGCAGAGGATAATTAGTCGGATATTACAGTAACAGTGATTTTTGTGATGATAAATAAGCAGATTCCAGTGTTATTGGAGCCACGCATTAGGAGTACCCATCTTATCCTCATGTATGACCCCTACCGCCATTGTGTTACCCTCCACACACACCAATAAAACATTTCCCTTTAAACAAAATTTTTAGGGCCTTGTGGATGAGGAGCCGCAGTTCTTCCTGTGCTGCGTCCTGCTCTACAGCTGCAGCGTCTGCTACTGGCCTCGGCTGCAGGTCTGAGGGTCCCACACAATGATGCGATGCAGCAGCAGATCACAGAAGCCGACAGGAGGCGCCTATTTACACCGGACGCCACCTGCGGCATTGGCTTATTAGTTGTATGGTGCGCCACAGACCAATACTGTGTAACTGTATCAGACCCTAAAAGCGTATACAGATGGAGCCTCCGTTATCTTTGCCTGCTTAGTCGCAGGCATGCGTTCCCGGCGTGACTAGGCGACCCGTCCGCCTAGTCACGCTGGGAGTGCACAGAGCCGCTTCCCATTGTAAGCGTCTCTGTCTGGGTGCGCGCGCGCGGCGGGATGAAGACGATCTTCATTCAAGTGAATGGGGCGTATCTCTGTCAAGGCGCACGCACCTGTCAAGATGGAGACGCTCACAGCGTCCAGGCACGCCAGCGTGGCTCCGTCTGTATTTGTCTGTATACTGAGGGCATACTCCTCTGTGTCTAGATCAGCGCCATCAGTACGCTTGGTGTCATGACTGTCATTATTATCAGTGCGCACTGCTCCAGCTAAGTGTAAATGGTGAGGAAGGAGATGATGATAATAGTGATTATGGTGATGAAGATGATGAGCGTGGTGATGGTGAAGATCGTACTTGTGGATATAAAGGTGAAGACACTGATGACAGTGAAGAGGGTGATGATGATAGAAATAGTAATGAAGGTGATATAGGTGATGAGTGTGGTGATGGTGATCATGGTGTGAGTGCAATTGCCCTCTCCTGGATGTCCTCCTACCTCTCTGACCTCTTCTCTGTCTCCTCTCATGACTCCACCTCTCTCACTTCCTCTAACAGTAGGTGTCCCTCAAGGTTCTCTTCTGGGACCTCTCCTTTACTCTCTCTACATGTCCTCTTTAGGTGAGCTCATTAGCTCTTTTGACCTCCAGTATCATCTCTATGCTGACGATACTCACATCTACTGTATCTTTTGCCCCAATCTCTCCCCCGCTCTCCTCACTCGTATCTCCAGCTGTCTCTCTGCTGTCTCTTCCTGGATGTCCAAGCACTATTTTAAACTTAACGTGTCTAAGACTGAGCTGATCATCGTCCCACAATGGCATTATCTATTGACGGCTCAGCTATCTCCTCTAGCCCCCAAATACGGGAGCCACTCGATATACTGGCTGTTGTGATCCCAGTGCTCAGCATACCGGCGGCGGGATCCCGACAGCTAGTATACCGACAACTATTTCCCCTCTTGGGAATGCTAGGCGCTGGGATCCCGACAGCCGGCCAAACGTAATACACCCTCCAAGTACACTGTCTTGGAGTAATCCTTGACTCCTTTCTCTCCTTCAAATCACACATTCAATATATCTCACAGTCCTGCCGTTTCCATCTCAGAAATATTTCCAGGATCAGACCCTTTCTGACCCAGGATGCTACTAAGACCCTCATCCACTCACTGGTCATCTCCAGACTAGACTACTGTAATCTCCTCCTGACAAATGCCTCTCATTCTCCACTCCAAGCTATCCTCAATGTGCTGTCCGGCTCATCTTCCACTCCAAATGTACTACATCCACCTACCATCTCTTACACACCCTACACTGGCTCCCATTTACCTTCAGAGCTCAATTCAAGCTTCTCACCCTCCTTTATAAAGCTCTCACCCAATCCTCTCCCATTTACATCACTGACCTGTTGGAGTGGGAGTGTAACCACTCTACTGATTACTTCCTCCCATTCGTACTTTACCTCCAAGTTTTTGCCTATGTTACGCCCTATCTCTGGAATTCTCTCCCTCTACTTATCAGACTCTCCAGCTATCTACACTACTTCAAACGAGCTCTGAAGACCCACTTCTTCACCAAACCCAGCCATCTCCCATCCTAACCCTCTGTTCCATGCTCACTGTCTACCCCACCTATGTCACCTGTCTGTCTTCCCCTCCCCTTTAGAATGTAAGCTCTCACAAGCAGGGCCCTCATCGCTTTTCCATCTCTTACTTAGAACATACTGTACTCCCTACATTGGAACTTTACCCTCGGTTTCTGCCACCCTGATTCTTACTTGGGTCATGTCCTGTTTCAGAAAAATGTTTATACTGATTACCATGTACCTGTTCTGCATTGTCTTATACTGTAACTTGCAGTTTTCTTGATCATTTGTTTAAGTACTTTGTTAGGCACTGTGGAACCCTTGTGGCACCATGTAAAGAATGATGATGATGATGATGATGATGATAATGAAGGTGATGATTGTGATGTTGGTGGTTAGGGTGATGAAGATAAGAATGATGAGGGTGATATTGATGATGGCATTTAGGGTGGTGATGATGATGATGATGATGATGATGATAAGAATGATGAGGATGATATTGATGATGGCAGTTAGGGTGATGATGATTAGAGTGATGAGGGTGATATTGATGATGGCAGTTAGGGTGATGATGATGATGATGAGGGTGATATTGATGGCAGTTAGGGTGATGATGATGATGATGATGATGATGATAATAATAAGAATGATGAGGGTGATATTGATGATGGCAGTTAGGGTGATGATGATGATGATGATGATGATGATGATAAAAATGATGAGGGTGATATTGATGATGGCAGTTAGGGTGATGATGATGATGATAAGAATGATGAGAGTGATATTGATGATGGCAGTTAGGGTGATGATGATGATGATAAGAATGATGAGGGTGATATTGATGATGGCAGTTAGGGTGATGATGATGATAAGAATGATGAGAGTGATATTGATGATGGCAGTTAGGGTGATGATGATGATGATGATGATGATGATGATGATAAGAATGATGGGGGTGATATTGATGATGGCAGTTAGGGTGATGATGATGATAAGAATGATGAGAGTGATATTGATGATGGCAGTTAGGGTGATGATGATGATGATGATGATGATGATAAGAATGATGAGGGTGATATTGATGATGGCAGTTAGGGTGATGATGATGATAAGAATGATGAGAGTGATATTGATGATGGCAGTTAGGGTGATGCTGATGATAAGAATGATGAGGGTGATATTGATGATGGCAGTTAGGGTGATGATGATGATAAGAATGATGAGAGTGATATTGATGATGGCAGTTAGGGTGGTGGTGATGATGATGATGATGATGATAATGATGATAAGAATGATGAGGGTGATATTGATGATGGCAGTTAGGGTGATGATGATGATGATAAGAATAATGAGGGTGATATTGATGATGGCAGTTAGGGTGATGATGATGATAAGAATGATGAGGGTGATGATGATGGCAGTTAGGGTGATGATGATTATAAGAATGATGAGGGTGATGATGATGGCAGTTAGGGTGATGATGATTATAAGAATGATGAGGGTGATAGAGATGATGGCAGTGATGGTAGTAGCTGTGTGGTAATGGGGTATTTGCGTGTAGCATAGTGGGGACACATAGAATAATATGCGTTGTGTGCATGCATTCAGGTCTGAGATGGATAGTGCGCATGGTGTTAATGATGATGATGACTATGAAACCAAGGTGTGTGCAGGGACGGGACAGTCACATAGATACGGACAGCTTTGCATGCAGCCATTCTGGCAAGTACAGTATCTGCATTTAGTTTGGTGGGCACAGTGCGAGTATAACTGCGGCCGGCATGTGCGCAGTTCCAAAGCAGCAGAATTATGTTTTTGTTATTAAAAATCCAGGTGGAAAATAAAACATTACACGGCGCAATAGTGTGAATTTGTCCATTCTGCAGTCAAAACAAGAACATTTCATGTGAGGTGCAATAATAATGATTAAATCGCTCTAGTCCACATAGCAGGAGGCTGACACGGTGAAAGAGTTAAATCTCCCACCGCTGCGCCATGTTTCATATTTATTTTATATTATACTATTTCTATCCTGCTCTGACTGTAATCTCCTTTTATGTTCCTATATATCTCTATGAGATTCTCATAAAACAAATGGATATGTTACAGAATACAGAGAAAATACAGATTACCTTCTGACGAGATAGAATTTGGTTGACAAGTAGGCCCGGCGTGTCCACTCAGGGCTGTGAGTTATGTCCCTGTCTCAGCGTGCTAATCTAGTGTCAGAGAGATGTATGGAGGCCCCAGTTACAGCGCGGACGCTTCTCTCACTCATGATGTCAGTACTCGGGATCAGAGACACATACCGGGCTCAGCCCTGTATATAACGCCAGGCCCAGGAGCTCAGCCCTACAGCCCTGTATATAACACCAGGCCCTGGAGCTCAGCCCTGCAGCCCTGTATATAACACCAGGCCCTGGAGCTCAGCCCTGTATATATATAACACCTTGTATATAACACCAGGCCCTGGAGCTCAGCCCTGCAGCCCTGTATAACGCCAGGCCCTGGAGCTCAGCCCTGTATATAACACCAGGCCCTGGAGCTCAGCCCTGCAGCCCTGTATATAACACCAGGCCCTGGAGCTCAGCCCTGCAGTTCTGTATATAACACCAGGCCCTGGAGCTCAGCCCTGCAGCCCTGTATATAACACCAGGCCCTGGAGCTCAGCCCTGCAGCCCTGTATATAACACCAGGCCCTGGAGCTCAGCCCTGCAGTTCTGTATATAACACCAGGCCCTGGAGCTCAGCCCTGTATATAACACCCTGTATATATCGTCAGGCCCTGGAGCTCAGCCCTGTATATAACACCAGGCCCTGGAGCTCAGCCCTGCAGCCCTGTGTATAACGCCAGGCCCTGGAGCTCAGCCCTGCAGCCCTGTATATAATGCCAGGCCCTGGAGCTCAGCCCTGTAGCACTGTGTATAACGCCAGGCCCTGTAGCTCAGCCCTGTATATAACACCCTGTATATAACGCCAGGCCCTGGAGCTCAGCCCTGTATATAACACCAGGCCCTGGAGCTCAGCCCTGTGTATAATGCCAGGCCCTGGAGCTCAGCCCTGCAGCCCTGTATATAATGCCAGGCCCTGGAGCGCAGCCCTGTATATAACACCAGGCCCTGGAGCTCAGCCCTGTAGCTCTGTGTATAATGCCAGGCCCTGTAGCTCAGCCCTGTATATAACACCCTGTATATAACGCCAGGCCCTGGAGCTCAGCCCTGTAGCACTGTGTATAATGCCAGGCCCTGGAGCTCAGCCCTGCAGCCCTGTATATAATGCCAGGCCCTGGAGCTCAGCCCTGTATATAACACCAGGCCCTGGAGCTCAGCCCTGAAGCCCTGTATATAACACCAGGCCCTGGAGCTCAGCCCTGTAGCTCTGTGTATAATGCCAGGCCCTGGAGCTCAGCCCTGAAGCCCTGTATATAACGCCAGGCCCTGGAGCTCAGCCCTGTATATAACACCAAGCCCTGGAGTTCAGCCCGCAGCCCTATATATAACACCAGGCCCTGGAGCTCAACCCCACAGCCCTGTATATAATGCCAGCCCCTTGAGCTCAGCCCTGTATATAATGCCAGCCCCTGGAGCTCAGCCCTGAAGCCCTGTATATAATGCCCCTGGAGCTCAGCCCTGTATATAATGCCCTGGATCTCAGCCCTGCAGCCCTGTATATAATGCCCCTGGAGCTCAGCCCTGTATATAATGCCCTGGAGCTCAGCCCTGCAGCCCTGTATATAATGCCCCTGGAGCTCAGCCCTGTATATAATGCCAGCCCCTGGAGCTCAGCCCCACAGCCCTTTATATAATGCCAGCCCCTGGAGCTCAGCCCTGTATATAATGCCCTGGAGCTCAGCCCTGCAGCCCTGTATATAATGCCCCTGGAGCTCAGCCCTGTATATAATGCCCTGGAGCTCAGCCCCACAGCCCTGTATATAATGCCAGCCCCTGGAGCTCAGCCATGTATATAATGCCCTGGAGCAGTCTGCACACCACATGGATACACAGAGAGCACTTGCACATGGTGCACACTACAGACGGATTAAATGCATTTCCAATAGATTGTTATTAGAGATGAGCGGGTTCGGTTCTCCGAGAACCAAAACCCCCTGAACACCCCGTTCCTAGCCAGAATGCGAGTCCGGATTAGGACTTTCTGCTAGACTCATAAACCAGAATGAGGCAAAACGTCATAATCCCGCTATCAGATTCTCACGGGTTTTGAATTCCATATAAGGAGTGTGCGTCACCGCCATTTTCACTCCGGACTTGGAGAGTGATGGAGGCAGACCTCTGTCTCTCTCTGTGGGTTGTGGCATCTGGTGGGGTCAGCATGTGCTCTAGTCGTGCCGCTGCAGTCCCTGTGGTGTACAGTACCGGTGCTGTCCTGGCTGTCACTGGTTTTTCATGTGCTGTTAGGGGTGCTGCAGCTGTACATGGGAGTTGCTGTCCTGGATGTCACTGTCCTGGGTGTCACTTTGTTGTACAGGGGGCAGGGGCACTGTCCTCCCGTATGCTGTGAAAATACAGGGGTGCTGGCCCTGTCATGTATACTGTAAAAAATTCAGGGGTGCAGTTGTTAAAATAAAAGCACACTGGCCTTGTATGCTGTAAATATTCAGGGGTGCTGCTGTTAAAATAAAAGCACACTGGTCCTGTATGCTGTGAAAATATAGGGGTTCTGTTGTTAAAATAATATTACACTGACCCTGTATGCTGTAAATATTCAGGGGTTCTGTTGTTAAAATAAAAGCACACTGGCCTTGTATGCTGTAAATATTCAGGGGTTCTGTTGTTAAAATAAAAGCACACTGGTCCTGTTTGCTGTAAAAATACAGGGGTGCTGTTGTTAAAATAAAAGTACACTGGCCCTGTATCCTGTAAAATTTCAGGGGTGCTGTTGGTAAAATAAAAGTACACTGGTCCTGTATGCTGTAAGAATGCAGGGGTGCTGTGAAAATAAAGGGGCACTGTTCTGTGTGCTGTAATAGTAAAGTGGTGTTGTCCTGTGAAATGGAGAACAACAATTTTGAGGAAAAAGTAGAGGAAGATCAGGAACAACTTCCAGTTCCTAGTACAAGTGCTGAAGCTGCTGCTGCCACCAGTTATGACATTGATGATGCAATTCCATCAACGTCGTCTGCTAAGTCCGATGCCCAATGCCATAGAGGGCATCTAAAATCCAAGAAGCAAAAATTAATAATCAGAAAAAAAAGAAATTATCTGCAATATGCCATTCACGACACAAAGTGGCAAGGAAAGGCAAATGACTTGGCCTATGTTTATGACTGGTGGCTCAGCTAGTCATGAGGATGGGAGCTCTCCTCCCTCTCAAAAAATAAAAATAAATTAAGCTTGTTAAAGCACAATATAAAACAACTGTGCGTTCAGAGATATCACAATTCCCCAAAGAGAGGCCAAGTTTGTCCACGGTTGCTACAGTATGTCTAGGCCTGACCTTCCCAAAACTGTATGGAAAAAGGAGGCTCCTACCACCATTTGCACGCCCCCCTGAAAGTGCTTGAAGGAGCACCGCCAGTCCAGTTGCTGATATTGAGATTGAGGATGTCACTGTAGAAGTACACCAGGATGAGGAGGATATTGGTGTAGCTGGCACTGTGGAGGAAGTTGACGATGAGGATTCTGATGGTGATGTGATTTGTTTAAATGAGGCACCACGGGAGTCACCTGTTGTCCGTCGGATGAAGAAGCCCACTGTCATGCCTGGGCAAAATACCAAAAAATCTACCTCTTCGGTGTGGAACTAGTTCTCCACAAATACGGACAACAGGTGTCAAGCCGTGTGTTGCCCTTGTCAATCCATAATAAGTTGGGGCAAGGACGTTAACCACCTAGGAACATCCTCCCTTATACGTCACCTGCAGCGCATTCATCAGAAGTCAGTGTCAAGTTGTGAAACTTTGGGTAAGAGCATAAGCAGTCCACTGACACCTAAATTCCTTCTTCCTCCTGTACCCAAGCTCCTGCAAGCCACACCACCAACTCCATCAACGTCAACTTCCTCCTCAGCCATAAACGTCAGTAGTCCTGCAGGCCACGTCACTGTCAAGACTGACGAGTCCTCTCCTAAACGAGATTCCTCCGGAGGATCCTTGAGTGGTACGCCTACTGCTGCTGTTGCTGCCGCTGCTGTTGTTGCTGCTGGGAGTCGATCGTCATCCCAGAGGGGAAGTCGGAAGACCACTTGTACTACTTCAACTAAGCAATTGACTGTCCAACAGTCCTTTGTGAGGAAGATTAAATACCGTATAACAGCAGTCACCATGTTTCAAAGTAGATTACTGAGGCCATAACAACTTTGCTGGTGTTGGACGTGCGTCTGGTATCCACCATTAGTGCAGTGGGATTTAGACAGTTGATGGACATACTGTGTCCCCGTTACCAAATCCTGTCTAGATTCCACTTCACTAGGCAAGCGATTCCCGGACTGTACAGGGACATTAAGAAAAGTGTCACCAGTGTCCACAAAAATGCAGTTGTACCCAGTGTCCACTTAACCATGACAAGTGGAGCAGGGCAAACTAAGGACTACATGACTGTGACAGCCCACTGGGAAGATGTATTGCCTCCCGCAGCAACAACAGCGACAACAGTAGCATCTCACAAACGCCAACTCGTTCCTAGGCAGGCTATGCTATGTATCGCCGGTTTCTGTAGGAGGCACACCGCTGACAACCTCTTACGGAAACTAAGGGATATCATCGCACAATGGCTTACCCCACTTAGACTCTCCTGGGAATTTGTGATATCTGACAACGCCACCAATATTGTGCGTGCATTACATCTGGGCAAATTCCAGCACGTCCCATGTTTTGCACATGCAATTAATTTGGTGGTGCAGAATTTTTCGAAAAATAACGGGCGTGCAGGAGATGCTGTCGGTGGCCCCGAAAAATTGCGGGCCACTTTCGGCATGCAGCCATCGCATGCCGAAAACTGGAGCGCCAGCAAACACTCATGAACATGCCCTGCCATCAGCTGAAGCAAGAGGTGGTAACGAGGTGGAATTCAACACTCTATATGCTTCAGAGGATGGAGGAGCAGGAAAAAGGCCATTCAAGCCTATACATCTGCCTACGATATAGGCAAAGGAGGGGGAATGCACCTGACTCAAGCACAGTGGAGAATGATTTCCATGTTGTGCAAGGTTCTCCAACCCTTTGAACTTGCCACACGTGAAGTCAGTTCAGACACTTCCAGTTTGAGTCAGGTCATTCCCCTTATCAGGCTTTTGCAGAAGCAGCTGTAGAAATTGAAGGAGGAGCTGAGATGGAGCGATACCACTAAGTATGTGGGACTTGTGGATGGAGCCCTTCATTCGCTTTGCCAGGATTCAAGGGTGATCAATCTGTTGAAATCAAAGTACTACATTTTGGCCACCGTGCTCGATCCTAGGATTAAAGATTACGCTGTATCTCTCTTTCTGGCAGACACAAGTCTGCAGAGGTGCAAAGACCTGCTGGTGAGAAAAATGTCAACTCAAGCGGAACGTGACCCATCAACAGCTCCTCCTTAATTTTCTCCTGCAACTGGGGGTGCGATGAAAGAGATAAAATTTACTATCCCACCCACTGGCGGTGAAGCAGGGCAGTTAGGAGCAAGTGCTGACATCTGGTCCGGACTGAAGGATCTGCCAACGATTACTGACATGTCTACTGTCACTGGATATGATGCTGTCAGCATTGTAAGAATGGTGGAGGATTCAATCGGTGACAGCATCCAAGTAGGCATGTCAGACAGTCCGTATGTGTACTGGCAGGATAAAGAGGCAATTTGGAGGCCCTTGCACAAACTGGCTTTATTTTACCTAAGTTGTCCCACCTCCAGTGTGTACTCCAAACGAGTGTTTATTGCAGCCGGTAACCTTGTCAGCGATCGACGTAGGAAGTTACTTCTACAAACTGTGAAGAAGATGATGTTCATCAAAATGAATTATAAATTCCTCCAGGAAGACATTTACCAACAATTGCCTCCAGAAAGTAGACAGGGACCTGTGATGGTGGATTCCAGTGAGGATGAATTAATACTCTGTGAGGAGGAGGATGTACACACTGAAAGGGGTGAGGAATCGGAAGATGAGGATGAGGACGACATCTTGCCTCTGTAGAGCCAGTTTGTGCAAGGAGAGATGAATTGCTTCTTTTTTGGTGGGGGGATTAATTGCTTCTTTTTTGGTGGGGGCCAAAACAAACCAATCATTTCAGACCCTGTAACTGAAATGATGGGTTTGTTAAAGTGTGCATGTCCTGTTTAAACAACATACGGGGGGGTGGGAGGGCCCAAATACAATTCCATTTTGCACTTCTTTTTCTTCTTTGCATCATGTGCTCTTTGGGGCCTAGTTTTTAAAACTGCCATCCTGTCTGACACTGCAGTGCCACTCCTAGATGGGACAGGTGTTTGTGTTGTCCACTTGTGTCGCTTAGCTTAGTCATCCAGCCACCTTGGTGCAACCTTTTGGCCTAAAAACAATATTGTGAGGTGTGTGGTGTTCAGAATAGACTGGAAATGAGTGGAAATTAAAGTTATTGAGGTTAATAATACCGTAGGATTACAATTACCCCCATATTATGTGATTTTAGCTTTTTTTTATGTTTTTTTCATAAATCATCCAAAACCAAAACCCAAAGGGTGGTTTTGGCA
Organism: Pseudophryne corroboree; assembly: GCF_028390025.1. NCBI lineage: Eukaryota > Metazoa > Chordata > Amphibia > Anura > Myobatrachidae > Pseudophryne > Pseudophryne corroboree. The sequence goes on along the minus strand of NC_086444.1, from coordinate 14,444,301 downwards.
ACAACAATCCAGATCCAAAACACGAGCGGGGATCCAGATCAAAAACACAAAACCCGAACAGTGTACATCTCTATTATGTACTTGTTGCGTGAACTAGCTATACATGAGACGTACAGGACTCCCTGCTTTCTGGGCCTCTAGCCCAGTTGAGGACCTAATGTCTTGACCGCCTTAAAAGGTCCCAGCTTGCAGGAGTAAACACAAAATGTTTGAAAACACATTGCCACTAGAAGGCTACAACAGACACTTAAACCACCTCACCGTCTCTCTTCACTACAACATAAAATGATGAAACAAATAAAATGAAGACTGGGAGGTAAGAGTTTGGCAAAAAATCAATGGGTGGAAGAATAAAGCATGTGCAGACAGCTCAGGCCCAAATGTTAGGGAATAACCAACAACAAACGGGGGCACTCACCCCTGTGCATCATGGTCACCACCACCTTTCTGCGGTAACTCAACACTAGATCCCTATAAAGGTGGCGCCATGGGTAGCATGAACCACTGCCAGTATAAAGGAGGGTGCGCCCAGCCATCTCTATTACTACCAACATGGCTACTTATTGCTGAGATTTCACATCAACTGCAGCAGCAAACTCCACCCAGATTAAGGCTAGTGGGAGTCCTGGAGCAACTGCAGTAAATAAGTTATGGGCATCAGGGAGAGAGAGAGAGAGAGGGTGACAGGGGTAAAGAGAGAGAAAGAGAGAGGGATAAGAGAGAAAGGGAAAGAGAGGGTGTCAAGGAAAGAGAGAGAGAGAGAGAGAGGGACCGAGAAAGAGAAGAGAACAGGAGGGAAAGAGGGAACTGAGCAAGAGAGAGGGAGGGTGTCAGGGAGAGGGGAGGGGAGCAAGAGAGAAAGAAATAGTTGTCAGTGAGAGAGACAGATGGGGAGAGCAAGAGAGAGAGGGGGGATATCAGTGAGAGAGAGGTTGTCAGAGAGGAAGAGAGAAGAGAGAGATGGGGACCGGAAAAGAGAGAGGGAAGTGGAAGGGGAGTGAGGGAGAGAGGGTGGAGCAAGAGAGAGATGGTGTCCGGGAGATAAGGAGAGGGTGTCAGGTCAGGGGCAGAGAAGGATGAGAGCGGGGAGTGGAGCAAGATAGAAGGGGGAGTGGAGAGAGAGAGATGGAGGGTGTCAGGGAGGAAGAGAGAGACAGAGTTTTGAGAAAGAGAGAGGAGTGGGAGAGGGGAGAGAGAGGGTATAGGAGAGAGAGTGTCATTGAGATACAAGAGAGGATGTCAGGTCAGGGACAGTGAGAGAGGGGAGAAAGAGAAAGGTGTCAGGGAGAAAGTGAAGATAGACAGAAAGAGAGTGGAGTGAGTGAGAGAGGGGGGATTGAGCAAGAGTAAGAGAAAGGGGGAGTGGAGCGAGATAGAGGGGGGAGTGGAGCGAGATAGAGGGGAGAGAGAGACAGAATGTGTCAGGGAAAGATAGTGGTGAGAGAGGGGAGCAAGAGTGAGAGAGACCACTACCTGTTACTCTTCAGGTCTCTGATGGGGGCGGGCAGATCATAGCATTAGGCCCCGCCCCCTTCCCTATACACCCACGAATTGCAGCATTAAGGCTAGGTACACATTAAGCGATATAGTGGACATTATAAATATCGTTCCAATGTGAATTACATATCGCCCATTTCTCACAGTGAGTATGCGCAATCACGCATGCATCATCAGTGCGGCTATACCATCTGATGTGCTGCACGTCAGACAGGATGACCCTGCTAATGAAGGCATACATGTGACTGCGGCATGTACTGCTACATTGCATCATTCACTGTATCGTGCAGTGTGTACGGGCGTGCGATATATTGGTACATCGGGTGTCTACTAAAAAGCACATCGTCCTGATGTGTTCCCTACCTATGTCCGCAAGGGGCAGTCAGTCACAGCCACCCACTGTAGACACGGAGACAAAGCTGTCTGTCTCACAAGACAAAGTTCATACATCACTGACTGCAATGCTCCTTAGTGACAGGCGTAAGGACTGGAGGGAGGTTTAGTGCAGAAATGACTTAAAGGCGTCGCACTCAGACCACAACAAAGACATGTGCGCCAGTCAGGAGGAAGACCACTTGCAGGTGCACTGACAATGATTGCCAGGTGCCTCTTCTAATTGGCTAAGTGCATTCTGATCCCACCCACTGATATTATAACTTTTATTATTGTAGACGCTACGATCTATTCACATTATTTATTTATTTATTATTTGCAATTGCTCCAAGGCAGGAAAGCAGATTGCCATTTTATTTTGTTTAAGTAGGAATACAACAGATATTAATATAAATTTAATACTTAATTAGTGCTTTCATTTTGTATTTGTGGTACTCACAATAAATGTATAGATTTTGTAATAGTTGTATAGGAAAGGATCAATGTTACCTTGGATGCAGCAGGATATGAGAGATCGACTTCATACTCTGGCACCAATCTTCAGCAGCGGACTTGCTTCCCCTCTTAAGAACACCACAAGAGAAAGGCAGGGACTCCCACCCCCAGACACAGTAAATGCACAACAGCAATTACACAGAGTCCACAGTCTGATTCCAATATGTATCCAGTGCCAATGTTCACATGACCGAGCGACCATTCTTCTACTCATCCTTCATTTAGTGTCTGACGAGATATAGATCAATGGCCATGTCATTTTGTGAGTAGAATCCAAATATACAATCAGAAGTTTGAGATTTTTGAGATATTTTCAAATTCAAAAATTAAAATATTTAATCACAGTACTGTAAATACTCAGCAAGAGTCCCTTCTGCCTGTGCTATGGGGTACGCATCCTGCCCTGACCTTCATCCTCTATGTCATCAGAACCCACCTCCTGATCTACCTCATTCTTTTCCATGTGATGGTCCTGGGGTAGTACCCTCCACTTAGTGCTGGATGCCATGCTACATGCTGGCTGCTGACCCGCTATATCACAAAGAAGTGGCCAGAGAGAGAAACCTCTGCTACTGGAGAGAAAGACATCGGGGTATATTTACTAACATTCGTAATTCTCCCGATTTGGTGGGAGAATAATCACGAATGACATCGAAAGTGTAAAACTGCAACTTTTTGAATTTGTTACGACGGATTTACTAAGCTGTCGTATTCGGGTTTTTCTTTTGTTCCGATGTCGATGTCATTCGTGTTTTTTTTTCTTTTTTTCACGGCAGTGATTAGCAAAACACTGACGACTTTTTAAAAATGAATCTCGGCCGGATCTTTTTTTTTTAAATTAAACAGTGTAAAATAAAAAAAAAAATTGCGTGGGGTCCCCCCTCCTAAGCATAACCAGCCTCGGGCTCTTTGAGCCGATCCTGGTTGCAGAAATATGGGGGAAAAAATGACAGGGGTTCCCCCATATTTAAGCAACCAGCATCGGGCTCTGCGCCTGGTCCTGGTTCCAAAAATACGGGGGAAAAAAAGAGTAGGGATCCCCCGTATTTTTAAAACCAGCACCGGGCTCCACTAGCTGCGGTTGACCTAAAGTGACGTCACCGCTGAGCAGAAAGTTCCCACCATTGGTTACAATGGAGCGCATAGGCGCTACATTGTAACACTGCCGTGTGCCGCCTGTCACTCAGTACAGGAGCACACAGCCGATCAGGAGAGTGCTACAACGTGGCGCTCCCTGATTGGCTGAAGAAACCCACTTAGACAGAAGTCAGAGTGGGTTTCTGGCATTCGGGGAAAGGAGTCCCATGTGAAAACATGGGGCCCCTTTCAGTTCGTGGCTCGGGAATCCGTTTTGTTTTTTTATTCAAGTACCTGGATTACAAATGGTTGCTCCGAGGACCCTGGATCTGGTGAGTAGAATTTATTCAACAGGTACCCCTTGGATTCTACTGGAGAAGAGGACCGACCTGCGTGTGAACATGGGCCCTCATTCCGAGTTGATCGCTAAGTTTTTCGGTCGCACAACATATTCGCAAAGTTGCGTTAATGTAGTAAATATGCGAACCTCCGCCCCCAACGTATTTTTGCACATTCGTACGCAGTATTACACAAAGTGGGCGTACGCCAAATGACATCGCAGTAATGCGAAACCATCGCAGCATTGCGAATCCATCGCAATAACACATACTTAATCGTAAAAATACTAAGTTTTAGTAGATTTACACATTTTACCGTAAAAGTGCACACTTTTAAGGAAAAACGCTCAAAAATGTTTTTTTAAAGCTATTAAGTGAAATTACACCATTCCTTTTAAAGTCAACAAGCCCTTTTCAATAACGAATCCAATTAGTGTAATGATTGATAATGTTCCTAAACAATTAAGTCTGCAAAACAAACCAGATTAACACTTTGTTGCCATAATTGCCCATCAACATGTAAAAGTGTATTTTTTTTTTTTCCCTTTGTTTGTTTTTAAAGGTGTTGTTTGTGAATGAAGGTGTTTACATGTTTCTTAACACAATAATCTCCTGTTTTTTTTGTTAATAATCTAACGTAAGATGTGTGTAATGTTTTTTGCAAACAATTTCTGCCTGCCAATCAGCTGATCCTTTTTTGCATTAATAAACACAACACCCGGTTAACTTTAATCAACTTTTTTTATTTTATTTTTTAAAATAAATCAGTTTTTTTTTTCTTAAAATAAACAAAATCATGCAAATTTTTGCAAATTTTCAACACAATGCATTAATCCTTGCAGGTGTTGGCGCATGGTGTAAAGAATGCCTCCAAAACTTGTAGGATCTCCAACTGCAACATCTGAAATTAAGATGCAACACAAACATTAATAACTTAATTACATTACTTATTATCCAAGCAAGGCGCAAAGCACACTTAAATGCAGGCATGTCCAAACTGCTGGACTCCAGCTGTTGTGAAACTACATATACCAGCATGCCTTGACACAGTTTTGTGGTCAGGGAATGCCAAAGCTGTGTCAGGGCATGCTGGGATGTGTAGTTTCTCAACAGTTGTAGGGCCGCAGTTTGGACAGGCCTGCTTTAATGGCAAAGTTACTACATCCTGCCTGTTTTATGGTACAATCATTAGCAGAACAACACACAAGCCTGCTCAGCCTTTTTTTAAGATTTTAAAGTGTTCCAGACCATGGGTTACATTTACTACTATGTGAGTTATATTTAAGATGGAACGTTGCCCATAGCAAACAAGCAAAAATATGAATATTATATTGTAGAAGTGGTTCCCAATTTTTAAAGTATAATCTTATTGTTTGCTATGGCCGACATCCCATGTTAAAGATAACTACCATCTTCGTCAATGTTACACCATGTTGGCATTCATTCCCATTTGGTTTTTTTTTATTGTTTTTTTTTTTTTTAGGGTGTTGGTCCTGCATCATCACACTGCATATCAACATCTTCAGAAGGACAACATATCCTAGCATGCCCACACTCCATGAAAGCTGCCCTTACTAAATAAGGTCAAACAGGTTTGACTTTATCCAATAATCATTTTGTGAGTGTAACTTTCACACCACAAATCATTGGGTCGTTAGGCTGCCTAACAAAGTGAAGCATGTGATTTGTAAGTGTAAATATTAAGAATATACAGGCACAAGTGTAAAAGAACAACAACATACTAAACTCCACTCAGGTCTAACTGTTTCCCAGAAAACCTAACACATATAAACCCTGTTGTCCTGCCAACCCTGTTGACCTAATGAGTGTCGACCTAGAGTGGACACACAAAACATGGCACACATAAACACTGGACATATAATGACACTCAAATAAATGTAAATGCAACATGTACACCATAAAGAAAAACACAATTAATTTTCCTTGGTACAAGAATTCCAACAGTACAACACTGCATGTTTTGTCATTGTAAGTGTAAGTAGGTAATCATTTTTAACAAAATGTTAAAACACTTACTTTCCTCGGCAACATGAAGACTCCCTGAACTGTCTTCAGGGGCTTCCTCTGCCCATTCACTGGGTGGGGATGGCGGCTGGATGGGGGAAGGCGGCTGGATGGGGGAAGGAGGAGGGATTGGGGAAGGAGGCTGGATGGGGGAAGGAGGCTGGATGGGGGAAGGAGGTTGGATTGGGGATGTAATTTCAGAGGGTGGGTCTGATTGAGAGGGCGAGGGGGGCGGTGAAAATGTTAGGCCAATAGAGGGTGAGGGGGGCTGAGAAGGTGAGTTGGAAGTAGAAGGAGAAGGGGTATGGGAAGGAGGAGAAGGGGTCACAGAAAGAGAAGGAGAGGTTGGCTGAGAAGGGGAGTGGAAAGTGGAGTGGGCCTGGGAAGCTGAGGGGGCCTGGGAAGCTGAGGGGGCCTGGGAAGCTGAGGGTGACTGGGAAGCTGAGGTGGATTGTGAAGCTGAGGGTGATTGGGAAGCTGAGGGGGATTGGGAAGCTGAGGGGGAGTGAGAAGGGGAGGGGGAGTGAGAAGGGGAGGGGGAGTGAGAAGGGGAGGGGGACTGGGAAGTGGAGGGGGAGTGAGAAGGGGAAGGGTGCTGAGCTGGTGCATCATGTGGTGCTTGCCGTTGTGGTCGTCCTAGAATGATTGGTAAAATATATTTCAATTTGCATGTTAAATTACATACTAATCAATTGTAATTTTCACTGTTCGGTTCCATGTAAAAGAAAGTTTTTGTAAGAATTTTTAAAAAATAATTATTCAAACCTCTTCATGTTGCCCACTGCAAACAAAATTATGAAATTTAAAAATGTTGTCGGTCATTCCTGTATCTATTCCATTGAGACATATTGATTTGTCTAGCCAACATCACCAGATCACTATTCAAGCTACCTTATTATATAGACAGCACTGATCAAGTTTTTTGGTACAGTTTCCTGCCTGGTTACTAATTATGTAAAACATGCACTTGTTTAGGGACACTTTGCTACAGTCAGTAATGTTTGCCCTAACCACACACACTGTCCTATTTTTTCAAAATGTTCACTCAGTGTTGCAATTAGCCTACCACTTAGTGAAAATTTGCACTATTTATGCTAATAATCTTATGTAATGTTACTTACTGCGTGCATGCATAGTGCGGATTTGCTGGCGGATCTCCGCCAACAGCTCTGGAGTCCTCCTTCGGAGATCACTCCATCTCCGCTCTAACTGGATGATGGTCCGCCTGCTGCGGACGCGAGACCGCAGCAGGCAACGGACCTCCGCGTAGGCCTCGCGCTTAACACGATTGGGGATGAATCGCCCAACGCGGCCTACGCGGCGGTCCATCACCGCAACCAGGACGCGGAGCTCCCGCCTGGTGAAAGGTGCCGCACGCATCATGGCAATGGCGTTTTCCTTATTTGGGCATATATTTATAATGTCTGTTAGCATGTGATTGGTCCACAATCTATGCTGTCATATGTCATTTATAATAACTTTATTGATCTTTGCAATGCTGTGAAGAGCAGAGTGTTATTTCGCACGAGCGGAACTACGCATTCGCATAAGCAAATTTTAAGCAAAACACAACCATAAAATTTAAAACAAAAAAACACAGACACAGACACACACACAGTTTTAGATCAATTTATAAACATATCTGAGTACTCACCTCAGTTTGTGTGGTCTTTCAGCTGGACATTCACAAAGTGGGCAACATTCAGTTTCATTTGTTTGTGTTTTTGTTTAAATAATCATGATGTTAGAATAGTAAAAAAATAAGGACACTATTTAGCAACATCACAGTATTGTTTGACACAAAATTAAATTGTCAGCTTAACGTGTTATTGTTTTTTGAAGATAAAAAAAAAAACAGATTCAAACACACAAAAAGCATTACACAATGACCTTACAATAGCAAACACAATTTCTACATTTAAATACAAAATGATGCATACTGTGCTTTTATTTTGGTAACAATAGAGTAAAAAAAAACACTATACCTGAAAAATTCAGCAACAATGCTTGCCCTGACTTGGCTCCCCCTCCTTGTAACACTCCCCCCACCGAAGTGTCGGACAACCCCTGGCTCCTCATCAGGCAATTCCTCTGTCTGAGGAAGCTCTACGCTACTCCTTACCGCGATATTGTGGAGTATAGCGCACAGGACCACTATTTTACTTGCCATCTCCGGCGAATACATGATGTCGCCACCAGTGCGGTGGAGCACACGAAACCGCCCTTTAAGGACCCCAATTGTGCGCTCCACCAGCTGCCTAGTGGCAGTAAGCGCGGAGTTAAATGCCGTCTGTGGTCCTGGCCTGGGATTACGGTAAGGAGTCATGAGCCAGGGGGTGCAAGGATATCCACGGTCTCCTGTTTGAGAAAAATAAAAAATTAGAAATAGTCAATTTGGAAAAATATACAAAATTTTGAACAAAATATGTGCAACAACTCACCCAATAACCACATGTCTGCTCGTTGACTTGATCTTAATCTGTGCCATATCCCTGATTGTCTAATGACATACGCATCATGGGAACTTCCAGTAAACTTTGCGTTCAGGGAAAGGATCTGGAGGGATGGCCCACAAACAACCATTACATTCAGAGAATGAAACAGTTTCCTGTTTCTATAAATTTCTTCATTATGTTTTGGTGGCTGAATAGCTACATGTGTGCCATCCACAACCCCAATAACATGTGGGAAGCGACTACCACCTTCCGCAAATTGCCGCTTCACCACATCTAGGGCACCAACATCCAAAGGCATAGCAATAAATTGCTTCACACGCTTGAGGAAAGCCTGGCAGACACGCCGCAGGACCTTACTGAACTGGCCCTGCGACATGCCAACCAGGTCTCCAACCACATGCTGGTAAGACCCTGTTGCCAAAAAATGTAACACAGCAAGGAATTGTGTCAATGGTGGTATTGCTGTAGGATACCGAATTTCAGACTCCAGATCACTCTCTATTATGGAGAGAGTGTCTAGGATTAGATGTGGTGGCAGCCTGTATCTACGTACAACCACATCATCTGGCATCCCAAAAAGTAGGACACGGGGTCGGAAAATTGGTGGCCTAGCACGCCTCCGTTGCCTTGGTTGATGAGGAGCCGGTTGTGGGGCTGGCGGTTGGGGTGGGAGTGCTGGCGTGGGTTGGGGAGGTAGGGCTTCTGCTGCGATAAATATAGACATCACACACTTTTATAAAAACAAAAAATTTTTTTGAATAAGACAAAAACAAAGTCCAAAAAATATGCAAACAAAAAATTATTACAAAAAGGGTGTGTCAACTTACTGCAGGAGCGTAAGACATTTTTTCTGGGTTCAATTCAGGACCAAAAAGAATATTATAAAAAAAAAAAAAAAATATTTTTATAATGAAAGCTACATATGTTAAATTGTAATTGTTAAAAATACTAATATTTAAAAAAACAGAACATCAAACACATCACAAACAACTACTACAAAATTAAGAATAATTGGTTAAAAAAATTTAAATTAAAAAAATAAAAAGTTAGCCCTTTAGTAGCTAGCCCAGCCAAGAACAACACTACTTTGCTGATCAATCCCGGTACAAAACATAACATTTATTATCAAGATGGAAAACAAACATAATCAAAACACTTTGAACAAACACAAACAGGCACCAACACAGGCCCAGGGAACTTACCTGATCCAAAATAAAGAAAGGAACTCTTTGTGTTATACAGCACACCAAAGAAACAAAATCAACTAGGGTTACGTCACCCAAAAAAAAACTCCTACAAGAGAGCAAATATGACAGTCAAAAACAACATACAGACCAATAAACAAAACAGGCACCAACACAGGCCCAGGGAACTTACCTGATTCAAAATAAAGAAAGGAACTCTTTGTGTTATACAGCACACCAAAGAAACAAAATCAACTAGGGTTACGTCACCCAAAAAAAAATCTCCTACAAGAGAGCAAATATGACAGTCAAAAACAACATACAGACCAATAAACAAAACAGGCACCAACACAGGCCCAGGGAACTTACCTGATCCAAAATAAAGAAAGGAACTCTTTGTGTTATACAGCACACCAAAGAAACAAAATCAACTAGGGTTACGTCACCCAAAAAAAATCTCCTACAAGAGAACAAAAATGTCAGTAAAAGCAATGAAGCACAGGTTTATTTGCAAAAATGGACTAGCTAAATATATATGTGTAAAAAAGAATAACAAACAATCAACATAAAAGAAACACTTTGAAATAAAAAAATGAACAACAAGACGAATTCCAGAATACTCACAAACGAAAAATCGCAGACAAAATGCTACACTGACTATATTCTAAACGCAAACGAAAGGACAAATGTATGCTTGACAATTACTCACTCTGAAAATTCCTATAGCACCTTCACGCACAAGCCAACAAACTCAAGTGAAACTCCAAACTACCTACACTCACAGCGTGCAAAGTAGGCCCTTAAATAAGCAGTGCAATCATTAATCAGATTAACAGTGTACACCTGTGTGAATTAACGATACGCACGTAGGTATATAAGCACACACCTCGGCGTACACACGTCATCACAAACATGGCTTCTCGTGAGCAAATCGCAGCAGAGATGGACCGCATTGCAGAGCAGGAGATGGCATTGCGGAAAAGACGCCTAGATTGCCAAAGGCGCATGTTGGAATCCGCCTCTGCGGATGTTGAAGAGGCAGGACCTAGTACTCTGCAAATGTCTGCTTCTGAACCACAACAATTGACTGGGGATACCCTGCCACACACACATAGTGACCAAACTGAGGGAGAATTGGCTTTAGCCACACAAACACAACAGACAGAAGCTGCTAGTGAGGAGGAAGATGGTGATGACCAACAAGAAGAAACCTCACAGGCTACCTCCAGACGGAAGAAAAGACAGCCTGCATTCACTAAGAGGGAGTTGCGTGTCTTGGTCACGCAGGCCATGTCCAAAATCCATAGAGGGCCAAAAAACATGGGGGCTGCTTCAAAAGAACGAATCTGGAGAGACATCACAAAATCTGTGAATGAAGTTGGCTCTGTCGTCAGAACATCACAGGAAGTGAGACGACAGTAAGTGCATATTGACAGTCCTTTTTCTGTGCTAAGTTGACTAAAAAATGTAGTTACATGTGATGTTATGTCTAGCAAACACAAGCAGAACACGTGTCCTATATATTAGCTTAGACAAATAATAAGACTCTACTTTGTCCCTCTTTCACAATACATATGTAGGTGGGCCGACTTCAAATCCCGCCTGAAGGCAAAGAGGGCTGCGGAGTGGAATGCCTCAAGGGCTACAGGTGGAGGAGCACCTGTCGCTGTGGAGCATACTGACTTGGAGGAGATGGCGATGGCCTGTGTCAGTTATGAGGAGGGCCAAGTGGTGTCTCATATGGACACGGACCTGCCTGAGATCCTGACGGGACATGACTTGGAAGGTAAGTTTACACATTTAGTTGTCTGTAATTTTGACAGTATTTATAATAATAAACTAATTTTGTATCCTACTTTTTTCCCACACATTCTTCTATTTGCTTGCCACAAAACACAGCACAGGGGGGTGATCCGTTTGAGTCACAGGACGGTTATGTGGTTGAGGCTGAGGTGGAGGGACCTAGTGAGTCTGGCAGTGTGGGCCAACAAATCCCACCTCTGCAGGTTCCTACTGGCCCCCCCACCCAACCCTCTGCTATCCCGGAGATCCTGCTTGAAATCGCTAGGTATGGTGAGAGCCTAAATCGGTTTCAAGACGGGGTCATCCGGGAGGTAAGCCAGATAGCTGTCCGGCTCACTGAGCACCGAACCTGTGTTGAGCAAGGTGTTGCTCAACTCTGCCAAGGTCTGGCAGAGATCAGGCAGGGACAAGAACAACTTGCCTCCTCATTCCAAACCCTTGCAAATAACATCTTGCAAGGGCTCCAGGCCATCGCTGTCTCCCTTGCCCACAGTGGCAGAGAGCCACCCACATCGGCTCCCTCCCCTGCCCCTGCCCAGGAAGAACAGCCCACTGGGCAGGCCCAACGAAGGTCGCTCCGCAGACCTTCCAAAGAAGAACAGCCTCAGGCGGGGAGAAAAAGAAGAAAATTATGTCTCTCCAGATGGGCAGCACCCATGTTTTTGATGTTGCCTCTATGTATTTTTGGAGTTGGCTTGTGTGACCAGAATGGATAACTCCCTCTTAGTGAAATGTATTCTTTCTGTTTGGATGTATTGTAGCCTGTGAGTTTATGTGTATAAACACCAGAGCCATCTTCCTCTTACTAGTGTGCTATGTATTGTTGTGTTTGTGTGGTGGATCCTAATTCTTTCTCATTTGGTTTAAAATTTGTGTGTGGCAGGGTGTGTCATGTTTTATTTATGCTTTAAAAATATACTTTTGTCAGAAGCAGAATTTTGCAGAGTACTGAGTTCTGCTATCTAATGATTGTCAGTGCCATCTGCTTGCTGCTTGGTCCATCTCTGCCTGTGCGACTCACGTGGAGCCATGTTTAAATGTTGTGAAATATTATTATAGTAATAAAAAATATATTTAAAAAATTTGAGCAGTTTCTTCAAGGTAATGCAGTTCAAGAAAGATTAGGTCAGCATATAGACACTTGTCGACCAATCTGCTAATTCTCCTTAAAAATTGAAAATAAAAACAAAAAAAGGTATGCTTTGCACCACACTTTAATGTCCATATTAAGTAAACAGACACGACGCTTTTTATAAATATCTATGGTCAACAGGACATCATTTCAAACATTGTCAGATATTATAATCAAATATTATTGTGACTTTTAAGACTAAATTAAAGTGTATGCTGCATTATGTGGGTGTTGGTTTATTTGTCAAAAATGTTGCAGATTTCAAACACTTTCACAAATAATTTCACTTGCTTGTATTTGGGAGTCTTACACACATTAAAACAAGTTTTACAAATGCTTACACAACAAATTCAACAAAAATCACACCCTTATTTGGCAGTGTGTGAGATTTATATGTGAGTAGAATAAACATGTAATGTGTGTTCAGACAATTGCTGGTTGGTAACTTTCATCTGCTCACTAATTAACAAGTAATTGGACATCAGATGAATGTGATATCCAATTAACTGCTAATTACTGCATACACACTTGTACCAGTACTTCGCAAATGTAGAGTAACTGCAGACCTACTCGGCTGCTGCGTGAATGTTGCTACGGTTTCCTATGTTAGTTTTAACAGCGACAATGTTTATTTGCGAAAAACACGCCCATTGCGAGTTGCATACTCCCACACTGTACGCCCACTTTCACGCCCATGTCGGAGCATTGCGAAGTCTCGCCTCCGCCACGCCCACGCCACTCCTCGTTTTCGTTTGCCAGTTACGGCTTTTTTTTTTCTGAGTAATTTTGCCCAGTTGTCGTACGTATGTACTCGCGCATGCGTAATCACGCATTTGCGCATGCGCAGATACTTACATTTCGTACATTTGCGTTGCGAAGACTCTTAGCGATCAACTCGGAATGAGGGCCATAAGGTAAGTATGTATGTATGTTTGTGTGCATGTATGTAATAAATCTTTACTTTCACGGTGTGTGTGTGTCTTGTCTTTTTTTGGGTATTTTTTTAGTAATAGTACTACAGGTACCAGCGGGCCCGTTTTTCTGCCGCATGCTGGTACTTGTGGTTCTCCAAGTACCAGCATGCGGGGGAGGCTTGCTGGGCCTTGTAGTACTGCTACTAAAAACAATATCTTTTCATTATCACAAAAGGCTATCAGCCCCCCCATCCGCAGCCCATTGGATGGGGGGGGGACAGCCTCGGGCTTCACCCCTGGCCCTTGGGTGGCTGGGGGGGGGGACCCCTTGATTGAAGGGGTCCCCACTCCCCCAGGGTACCCCGGCCAGGGGTGACTAGTTGGATTTTTGATGCCACGGCCGCAGGGCACTATATAAAAGTGACCCCCGGCTGTGGCATTATCTGTCCAGCTAGTGGAGCCCGGTGCTGGTTTTAAAAATACGGGGGACCCCTACTCTTTTTGTCCCCCGTATTTTTGGAACCAGGACCAGGCGCAGAGCCCGATGCTGGTTGCTTAAATATGGGGGAACCCCTGTCATTTTTTTCCCCATATTTCTGCAACAAGGATCGGCTCAAAGAGCCCGAGGCTGGTTATGCTTAGGAGGGGGGACCCCACGCAATTTTTTTTAAGAAAATAACCACTTTCCCACCCCTTCCCACTGATATACATGCACGGATCTCATGGATCCCTGCATGCCTATACAATCACGGATTAAAAAAGCAGGTCTGTTTTTTTTTAGCACTTTTTTACGAGTTGTAATTTTTCACGGCAGTGTTTTTTTTTTTTTTTGCTTTGCACTTCTTAGTAAATTACCGAGATTCATAGTTAAACAGCCGCGTTTTGACCGATGGTGTATTCATTCGTAATTTTTTTGTTGGACTTCCAAAAAATTACGAATGCCCTCATCACTGCCGTGATTATTGCTTAGTAAATTACCGAGATGACACTTTGATGAAAAAACGGCATCTCGGTCAAAATCGGGACCTTAGTAAATATACCCCATCATGTACATTCCATTGGTTGAGCCGCATAAAATTATTTTACCTCCGCTTCACATTAATGGGTATATGCAATTCCGGGCGAATTGCGGCAATTTTTCGCCCGCTTTTTAATTCGACACAATTCGACCGTCGAATTCCGGCAGGTGGGTGCCGGAATTCGACATATTCAATAAAAAACAGATTCAACAGTCCCGCTGTCGAAAAACGGCCGATTTGACGGATTTTTATTCGATTTTTAAAAATGTTAAAAAAACGGTAAAAAAAAACGAAAAAAATTTGCGTGGGGTCCCCCCTCCTAAGCATAACCAGCCTCGGGCTCTTTGAGCCGGTCCTGGTTGCCAAATATGGGGAAAAAAATGACAGGGGATCCCCCGTATTTTAACAACCAGCACCGGGCTCTGCGCCTGGTCCTGGTGCAAAAAATAAGGGGGACAAAAAGAGTAGGGGGCCCCCGTATTTTTTGTACCAGCACCGGGCTCCACTAGCTGGACAGATAATGCCACAGCCGGGGGTCACTTTTATACAGCGCCCTGCGGCCGTGGCATTAAATATCCAACTAGTCACCCCTGGCCGGGGTACCCTGGAGGAGTGGGGACCCCTTCAATCAAGGGGTCCCCCCCAGCCACCCAAGGGCCAGGGGTGAAGCCCGAGGCTGTCCCCCCCATCCAAGGGCTGCGGTTGGGGGCTGATAGCCTTAAGTAAATTGTAAGAATATTGTTTTTTGCAGAAGAACTACAAGTCCCAGCAAGCCTCCCCCGCAAGCCGGTAGTTGGAGAACCACAAGTACCAGCATGCGGGGGGGGAACGGGCCTGCTGGTACCTGTAGTTCTACTGCAAAAAAAATATCCAAATAAAAATAGGACACACACACCGTGAAAATACAACTTTATTTCCCACTTGCCGACACATACATACTTACCTATGTTGACACGCCATCTCTGGCCACGTCTCCGTCTGTCGACGTCCGGGGTACCTGAAAATAAAATTATACTCACCTAAATCCAGTGTCCTGTAATATTTGTAATCCACGTACTTGTAATCCACGTACTTGGGAAAACAAAAAAACGCATACCCGCTAGAGATGAGCGGGTTCGGTTTCTCTGAAACCGAACCCGCACGAACTTCATGTTTTTTTCACGGGTCCGAGCAGACTCGGATCCTCCCGCCTTGCTCGGTTAACCCGAGCGCGCCCCGAACGTCATCATGACGCTGTCGGATTCTCGCGAGACTCGGATTCTATATAAGGAGCCGCGCGTCGCCGCCATTTTCACACGTGCATTGAGATTGATAGGGAGAGGACGTGGCTGGCGTCCTCTCCATTAGAAATTAGATTAGAAGAGAGAGAGAGATTGTGCAGAGTCAGACAGAGTTTACCACAGTGACCAGTGCAGTTGTTGTTAGTTAACTTTTATTTATTTTAATATAATATATCCGTTCTCTGCTATATCCGTTCTCTGCCTGAAAAAAAACGATACACAGCAGCAGCCAGTCACACAGTGTGACTCAGTCTGTGTGCACTCAGCTCAGCCCAGTGTGCTGCACATCAATGTATAAAAGGCAAAGCTTATAATAATTGTGGGGGAGACTGGGGAGCACTGCAGGTTGTTATAGCAGGAGCCCCCAGGAGTACATAATATTATATTAATTTAAAATTAAACAGTGCACACTTTTGCTGCAGGAGTGCCACTGCCAGTGTGACTAGTGGTGACCAGTGCCTGACCACCAGTATATTAGTAGTATTGTATACTATCTCTTTATCAACCAGTCTATATTAGCAGCAGACACAGTACAGTGCGGTAGTTCACGGCTGTGGCTACCTCTGTGTCGGCACTCGGCAGGCAGTCCGTCCATCCATAATTGTATTATATACCACCTAACCGTGGTTTTTTTTTTCTTTCTTTATACCGTCGTCATAGTCATACTAGTTGTTACGAGTATACTACTATCTCTTTATCAACCAGTGTACAGTGCGGTAGTTCACGGCTGTGGCTACCTCTGTGTCGGAACTCGGCAGGCAGTCCGTCCATCCATAATTGTATTATAATATATACCACCTAACCGTGGTTTTTTTTTCGTTCTTTATACCGTCGTCATACTAGTTGTTACGAGTATACTACTATCTCTTTATCAACCAGTGTACAGTGCGGTAGTTCACGGCTGTGGCTACCTCTGTGTCGGAACTCGGCAGGCAGTCCGTCCATCCATAATTGTATTATAATATATACCACCTAACCGTGGTTTTTTTTTCGTTCTTTATACCGTCGTCATACTAGTTGTTACGAGTATACTACTATCTCTTTATCAACCAGTGTACAGTGCGGTAGTTCACGGCTGTGGCTACCTCTGTGTCGGAACTCGGCAGGCAGTCCGTCCATCCATAATTGTATTATAATATATACCACCTAACCGTGGTTTTTTTTTCGTTCTTTATACCGTCGTCATACTAGTTGTTACGAGTATACTACTATCTCTTTATCAACCAGTGTACAGTGCGGTAGTTCACGGCTGTGGCTACCTCTGTGTCGGCACTCGGCAGGCAGTCCGTCCAACCATAATTGTATTATATACCACCTAACCGTGGTTTTTTTTTCATTCTTTATACCGTCGTCATACTAGTTGTTACGAGTATACTACTATCTCTTTATCAACCAGTGTACAGTGCGGTAGTTCACGGCTGTGGCTACCTCTGTGTCGGCACTCGGCAGGCAGTCCGTCCAACCATAATTGTATTATATACCACCTAACCGTGGTTTTTTTTTCATTCTTTATACCGTCGTCATACTAGTTGTTACGAGTATACTACTATCTCTTTATCAACCAGTGTACAGTGCGGTAGTTCACGGCTGTGGCTACCTCTGTGTCGGCACTCGGCAGCCCGTCCATAATTGTATATACCAGTGACCTAACCGTGGTTTTTTTTTCTTTCTTTATACATACATACTAGTTACGAGTATACTATCTCTTTATCAACCAGTCTATATATTAGCAGCAGACACAGTACAGTGCGGTAGTTCACGGCTGTGGCTACCTCTGTGTCGGCACTCGGCAGCCCGTCCATAATTGTATATACCAGTGACCTAACCGTGGTTTTTTTTTCTTTCTTTATACATACATACTAGTTACGAGTATACTATCTCTTTATCAACCAGTCTATATATTAGCAGCAGACACAGTACAGTGCGGTAGTTCACGGCTGTGGCTACCTCTGTGTCGGCACTCGGCAGCCCGTCCATAATTGTATACTAGTATCCAATCCATCCATCTGCATTGTTTACCTGAGGTGCCTTTTAGTTGTGCCTATTAAAATATGGAGAACAAAAATGTTGAGGTTCCAAAATTAGGGAAAGATCAAGATCCACTTCCACCTCGTGCTGAAGCTGCTGCCACTAGTCATGGCCGAGACGATGAAATGCCAGCAACGTCGTCTGCCAAGGCCGATGCCCAATGTCATAGTACAGAGCATGTCAAATCCAAAACACCAAATATCAGTAAAAAGCCTCTTTTTTTCTTTGCGTCATGTGCTGTTTGGGGAGGGTTTTTTGGATGGGACATCCTGCGTGACACTGCAGTGCCACTCCTAGATGGGCCCGGTGTTTGTGTCGGCCACTAGGGTCGCTAATCTTACTCACACAGTCAGCTACCTCATTGCGCCTCTTTTTTTCTTTGCGTCATGTGCTGTTTGGGGAGGGTTTTTTGGAAGGGCCATCCTGCGTGACACTGCAGTGCCACTCCTAGATGGGCCCGGTGTTTGTGTCGGCCACTAGGGTCGCTAATCTTACTCACACAGTCAGCTACCTCATTGCGCCTCTTTTTTTCTTTGCGTCATGTGCTGTTTGGGGAGGGTTTTTTGGAAGGGCCATCCTGCGTGACACTGCAGTGCCACTCCTAGATGGGCCCGGTGTTTGTGTCGGCCACTAGGGTCGCTAATCTTACTCACACAGCTACCTCATTGCGCCTCTTTTTTTCTTTGCATCATGTGCTGTTTGGGGAGGGTTTTTTGGAAGGGACATCCTGCGTGACACTGCAGTGCCACTCCTAGATGGGCCCGGTGTTTGTGTCGGCCACTAGGGTCGCTTATCTTACTCACACAGCGACCTCGGTGCAAATTTTAGGACTAAAAATAATATTGTGAGGTGTGATGTGTTCAGAATAGGCTGAAAATGAGTGTAAATTATGTTTTTTGAGGTTAATAATACTTTGGGATCAAAATTACCCCCAAATTCTATGATTTAAGCTGTTTTTTAGGGTTTTTTGAAAAAAACACCCGAATCCAAAACACACCCGAATCCGACAAAAAAAATTTGGTGAGGTTTTGCCAAAACGCGGTCGAACCCAAAACACGGCCGCGGAACCGAACCCAAAACCAAAACACAAAACCCGAAAAATTTCCGGCGCTCATCTCTAATACCCGCTCCACACGGACTGAAAGGGGTCCCATGTTTACACATGGGACCCCTTTCCCCGAATGCGGTCAGCGGCTGACCGCGGGTAACCCCACTGCTGACCGCAAAGTTCCCACCATTGAAACTAATGGAGGTGCTGTGCGATGCGCTGTCTGACAGCTCAGACGCGCATACAGCCAATCAGGAGAGTGCCACGATGTGGCGCTACCTGATTGGCTGAAGAGACTCTCTGTGACTGGAGTCACGGGGGGTCTCAGCATTCGGGGAAAGGGGTTCCATGTGTAAACATGGGACCCCTTTCAGTCCGTGGGGAGCGGGTATGCGTTTTTTTGTTTTGCCAAGTACGTGGATTACAATAAAAGAACCGGACACTGGATCACGTGAGTATATAATTTTATTTTCAGGTACCCCGGACATCGACAGACGGAGACGTGGCCAGAGTCGGCGTGTCAACATAGGTAAGTATGTATGTGTCGGCATGTATGTAATAAAGTTTTACTTTCAAGGTGTGTGTGTCCTTTTTTTATTTGGGTATTTTTTTTTGCAGTAGAACTACAGGTACCAGCGGGCCCGTTCCCCCCCGCATGCTGGTACTTGTGGTTCTCCAAGTACCAGCGTGCGGGGAGGCTTGCTGGGACTTGTAGTTCTTCTGCAAAAAACAATATTCTTTCATTTTTACACAAGGCTATCAGCCCCCCATCCGCAGCCCTTGGATGGGCTGGACAGCCTCGGGCTTCACCCCTGGCCCTTGGGTGGCTGGGGGGGGACCCCTTGATTGAAGGGGTCCCCACTCCTCCAGGGTACCCCGGCCAGGGGTGACTAGTTGGATATTTAATGCCACGGCCGCAGGGCGCTGTATAAAAGTGACCCCCGGCTGTGGCATTATCTGTCCAGCTAGTGGAGCCCGGTGCTGGTACAAAAAATACGGGGGACCCCTACTCTTTTTGTCCCCCGTATATTTTTTGCACCAGGACCAGGCGCAGAGCCCGGTGCTGGTTGTTAAAATACGGGGGATCCCCTGTCATTTTCCCCCCATATTTTGGCAACCAGGACCGGCTCGAAGAGCCCGAGGCTGGTTATGCTTAGGAGGGGGGACCCCACACATTTTTTTTTCTGAATTTTACCCCATTCCATTAAAAAAAAAATATATATATATTTTTAAAAATATATAAATAATACTTGTGCCTCCTAAATAGACAAACCAAGTACCTAATCCCTTCTAATATAAATAGATATGCTATTACCAATAAAAACAAACAAAATAAAACATGTTTTTAAATTTTTTTATTAGATTCCACCAGCAAAGTGTGGCGGATTGAAAATGACGAATTTACTGTCTTAAAGTACTGTTGTCGAATTTACAATCTTCAATTGAATATACTTTTGTCGAATTGCCGCATTTGTACCATTGCAGAAATGTCGAATTTGACAAATGTCGAATTTCAAAAAGTCGAATTTGGAAAGTCCGTTTTTTTGACGAAAAGTACTGAATTGCATTGTCAAATATTTTTTTTTTTGGCGAAAATGTCCCGTTTTTCTACATTTTCGGTAATTCGACCGCAATTGCATATACCCCTAAGTTGGGCCGAATGAAGAATTCCATGAAAGCTCTTGATAAGGAAGGATAGTCTTTCAATTATCTGGAAGAAAAGTTTTCGAAGTTAAGAGAGGTGATGCTAAAAGAAGGAATATTTGTTGACCCCCAAATAAGGAAACTGCTTACAGATGAAATATTTAATGCTAAGTTTGTGGAAATTGAGTTTGCTGCTTGGTCCTCCTTTGCTGCTGTGCATGGATTCTTAGGGACCAGAGAAGAGGTCAACTGCTTGTCCATCGTAAATGAGCTTTTGGACAACTACAAGAATATGGGTTGCAGAATATTACTTAAAATGATCCTGATATTTTCCCTGGCAACCTGGGTAGTGTAAGTGATGAACGGTGGAAAGCTTTAACCAAGACAATGGAGCATCGCTAGCAAGGACGCTGGGACCATGGAATGATGGGGAACAACTGCTACCAGGAACGCTGGGACTCTACAATGATGAGGGACTACTGCTACCAAGGACACTGGGACTCTGCAAGGATGGTAGATTACTGCTACTAAGGACGCTGGGACCCAGCAATGATGGGAGACTACTGCTATCAAGGACGCTGGGACCCTGCAATGATGAGGGACTACTGCTATCAAGGATACTGGGACCCTGCAATGATGGGGGACTACTGCTATCAAGGATGCTGGGACCCAGCAATGATGGGAGACTACTGCTATCAAGGACGCTGGGACCCTGCAATGATGAGGGACTACTGCTATCAAGGATACTGGGACCCTGCAATGATGGGGGACTACTGCTATCAAGGATGCTGGGACCCAGCAATGATGGGGGACTACTGCTATCAAGGATGCTGGGACCCAGCAATGATGGGGGACTACTGCTACCAAGGATGCTTGGACCCAGCAATGATGAGGAACTACTGCTCCCAAGGACACTGGGAGTCTGCAAGGATGGTAGATTACTGCTACTAAGGACGCTGGGACCCAGCAATGATGGGAGACTACTGCTATCAAGGACGCTGGGACCCTGCAATGATGAGGGACTACTGCTATCAAGGATACTGGGACCCTGCAATGATGGGGGACTACTGCTATCAAGGATGCTGGGACCCAGCAATGATGGGGGACTACTGCTATCAAGGATGCTGGGACCCAGCAATGATGGGGGACTACTGCTACCAAGGATGCTTGGACCCAGCAATGATGAGGAACTACTGCTCCCAAGGACACTGGGAGTCTGCAAGGATGGTAGACTACTGCTACTAAGGATGCTGGGACCCAGCAATGATGAGGGACTACTGCTATCAAGGACACTGGAACCCTGCAATGATGGGGGCCTACTGCTACCAAGGACGCTGAGACCCAGCAATGATGGGGGACTACTGCTACTAAGGATGCTGGGACCCAGCAATGATGGGGGACTACTGCTATCAAGGACGCTGAGACCCAGCAATGATGAGGGACTACTGCTACTAAGGATGCTGGGACCCAGCAATGAAGGGGGACTACTGCTACCAAGGACGCTGAGACCCAGCAATGATGGGGGACTACTGCTACTAAGGATGCTGGGACCCAGCAATGATGGGGAACTACTGCTACCACGGACACTAGGACCCTGCAGTGATGGGGGACTCCTGCTACCAAGGACGCTGGGACCCTGCAATGATGGAGGATTACTGCTACCAAGGACACTGGGACCTCCCTCCTCAACCGCAAGTCCCTGGAAACCAACCATACAGCACCTGCATGCACCTTACCCCAGCGCTCCTCCTGCCTCCCTACTCTACCACAGGTCCCTGGAAACCAACCATACAGCACCTGCAGGCACCTTACCCCAGCGCTCCTCCCGCCTCCCAACTCTACCACAGGTCCCTGGAAACCAACCATACAGCACCTGCAGGCACCTTACCCCAGCGCTCCTCCCACCTCCCTACTCTACCACAGGTCCCTGGAAACCAACCATACAGCACCTGCAGGCACCTTACCCCAGCGCTCCTCCCACCTCCCTCCTCTACCGCAGGTCCCTGGATTCCAATCATACAGCACCTGCAGGCACCTTACCCCAGCGCTCCTTCCACCTCCCTACTCTACCACAGGTCCCTGGAAACCAACCATACAGCACCTGCAGGCACCTTACCCCAGCGCTCCTCCCACCTCCCTCCTCTACCGCAGGTCCCTGGAAACCAACCATACAGCACCTGCAGGCATCTTACCCCAGCGCTCCTCCCACCTCCCTCCTCTACTGCAGGTCCCTGGTAACCAACCATACAGCACCTGCAGGCACCTTACCCCTGCGCTCCTCCCACCTCCCTCCTCTACCGCAGGTCCCTGGAAACCAACCATACAGCACCTGCAAGCACCTTACCCCAGCGCTCCTCCTGCCTCCCTACTCTACCACAGGTCCCTGGAAACCAACCATACAGCACTTGCAGGCACCTTACCCCAGCGCTCCTCCCACCTCCCTCCTCTACCGCAGGTCCCTGGATACCAATCATACAGCACCTGCAGGGACCTTACCCCAGCGTTCCTCCCACCTCCCTACTCTACCACAGGTCCCTGGAAACAAACCATACAGCACCTGCAGGCACCTTACCCCAGCGATCCTCCCACCTCCCTCCTCTACCGCAGGTCCCTGGATACCAATCATACAGCACCTGCAGGCACCTTACCGCAGCGCTCCTCCCACCTCCCTACTCTACCACAGGTCCCTGGATACCAACCATACAGCACCTGCAGGCACCTTACCCCTGCGCTCCTCCCACCTCCCTCCTCTACCACAGGACCCTGGAAATCAACCATACAGCACCTGCAGGCATCTTACCCCTGCGCTCCTCCCACCTCCCTCCTCTACCGCAGGTCCCTGGAAACCAACCATACAGCACCTGCAAGCACCTTACCCCAGCGCTCCTCCTGCCTCCCTACTCTACCACAGGTCCCTGGAAACCAACCATACAGCACTTGCAGGCACCTTACCCCAGCGCTCCTCCCACCTCCCTCCTCTACCGCAGGTCCCTGGATACCAATCATACAGCACCTGCAGGCACCTTACCCCAGCGCTCCTCCCACCTCCCTACTCTACCGCAGGTCCCTGGTAACCAACCATACAGCACCTGCAGGCACCTTACCCCAGCGCTCCTCCTGCCTCCCTCCTCTACTGCAGGTCCCTGGAAACCAACCATACAGCACCTGCAGGCACCTTACCCCAGCGCTCCTCCTGCCTCCCTCCTCTACAGCAGGTCCCTGGAAACCAACCATACAGCACCTGCAGGCACCTTACCCCAGCGCTCCTCCCACCTCCCTCCTCTACCGCAGGTCCCTGGATACCAATCATACAGCACCTGCAGGCACCTTACCGCAGCGCTCCTCCCACCTCCCTACTCTACCACTGGTCCCTGGATACCAACCATACAGCACCTGCAGGCACCTTACCCCAGCGCTCCTCCCACCTCCCTCCTCTACCACAGGACCCTGGAAATCAACCATACAGCACCTGCAGGCATCTTACCCCTGCGCTCCTCCCACCTCCCTCCTCTACCGCAGGTCCCTGGAAACCAACCATACAGCACCTGCAAGCACCTTACCCCAGCGCTCCTCCTGCCTCCCTACTCTACCACAGGTCCCTGGAAACCAACCATACAGCACTTGCAGGCACCTTACCCCAGCGCTCCTCCCACCTCCCTCCTCTACCGCAGGTCCCTGGATACCAATCATACAGCACCTGCAGGCACCTTACCCCAGCGCTCCTCCCACCTCCCTACTCTACCGCAGGTCCCTGGTAACCAACCATACAGCACCTGCAGGCACCTTACCCCAGCGCTCCTCCTGCCTCCCTCCTCTACTGCAGGTCCCTGGAAACCAACCATACAGCACCTGCAGGCACCTTACCCCAGTGCTCCTCCCACCTCCCTCCTCTACTGCAAGTCCCTGGAAACCAACCATACAGCACCTGCAGGCACCTTACCCCAGCGCTCCTCCTGCCTCCCTCCTCTACCGCAGGTCCCTGGAAACCAACCATACAGCACCTGCAGGCACCTTACCCCAGCGCTCCTCCTGCCTCCCTCCTCTACCACAGGTCCCTGGAAACCAACCATACAGTACCTGCAGGCACCTTACCCCAGCGCTCCTCCTGCCTCCCTCCTCTACCGCAGGTCCCTGGTATCCAACCATACAGCACCTGCAGGCACCTTACCCCAGCGCTCCTCCCACCTCCCTCCTCTACTGCAGGTCTCTGGAAACCAACCATACAGCACCTGCAGGCACCTTACCTTAGCGCTTCTCCCACCTCCCTCCTCTACCGCAGGTCCCTGGAAACCAACCATACAGCACCTGCAGGCACCTTACCCCAGCACTCCTCCCACATCCCTACTCTACCACAGGTCCATGGAAACCAACCATACAGCACCTACAGGCACCTTATCCCAGCACTCCTCCCACCTCCCTCCTCTACTGCAGGTCCCTGGTAACCAACCATACAGCACCTGCAGGCACCTTACCCCAGCACTCCTCCCACCTCCCTCCTCTACCGCAGGTCCCTGGAAACCAACCATACAGCACCTGCAGGCACCTTACCCCAGCGCTCACCCCACCTCCCTCCTCTACCGCAGGTCCCTGGAAACCAACCATACAGCACCTGCAGGCACCTTACCCCAGCGCTCCTCCCACCTCCCTACTCTACCACAGGTCCCTGGAAACCAACCATACAGCACCTGCAGGCACCTTACCCCAGCGCTCCTCCCGCCTCCCTCCTCTACCGCAGGTCCCTGGAAACCAACCATACAGCACCTGCAGGCACCTTACCCCAGCGCTCCTCCTGCCTCCCTCCTCTACCGCAGGTCCCTGGTAACCAACCATACAGCATCTGCATGCACCTTACCCCAGCGCTCCTCCCACCTCCCTCCTCTACTGCAGGTCCCTGGAAACCAACCATACAGCACCTGCAGGCACCTTACCCCAGCGCTCCTCCCGCCTCCCTCCTCTACCGCAGGTCCCTGGAAACCAACCATACAGCACCTGCAGGCACCTTACCCCAGCGCTCCTCCCGCCTCCCTCCTCTACCGCAGGTCCCTGGAAACCAACCATACAGCACCTGCAGGCACCTTACCCCAGCGCTCCTCCCACCTCCCTCCTCTACCGCAGGTCCCTGGAAACCAACCATACAGCACCTGCAGGCACCTTACCCCAGCGCTCCTCCCGCCTCCCTCCTCTACCACAGGTCCCTGGAAACCAACCATACAGCACGTGCAGGCACCTTACCCCAGTGCTCCTACCATCTCCCTCCTGTACCGCATGTCCCTAGAAACCAACCATACAGCACCTGCAGGCACCTTACCCCAGCGCTCCTCCCGCCTCCCTCCTCTACCACAGGTCCCTGGAAACCAACCATACAGCACCTGCAGGCACCTTACCCCAGCGCTCCTCCCACCTCCCTCCTGTACAGCATGTCCCTAGAAACCAACCATACAGCACCTGCAGGCACCTTACCCCAGCGCTCCTCCTACCTCCCTCCTCTACCGCAGGTCCCTGGTAACCAACCATACAACACCTGCAGGCACCTTACCCCAGTGCTCCTCCCACCTCCCTCCTCTACCGCAGGTCCCTGGTAACCAACCATACAGCACCTGCAGGCACCTTACCCCAGCGCTCCTCCCACCTCCCTCCTCTACCGCAGGTCCCTGGAAACTAACCATACAGCACCTGCAGGCACCTTACCCCAGCGCTCCTCCAGCCTCCCTCCTCTACCGCAGGTCCCTGGAAACCAACCATACAGCACCTGCAGGCACCTTACCCCAGTGTTCCTCCTGCCTCCCTCCTCTACCGCAGGTCCCTGGATACCAATCATACAGCACCTGCAGGAACCTTACCCCAGCGCTCCTCCCACCTCCCTCCTCTACCGCAGGTCCCTGGTAACCAACCATACAGCACCTGCAGGCACCTTACCCCAGCGCTCCTCCCGCCTCCCTCCTCTACCATAGGTCCCTGGAAACCAACCATACAACACGTGCAGGCACCTTACCCCAGTGCTCCTCCCATCTCCCTCCTTTACCGCATGTCCCTAGAAACCAACCATACAGCACCTGCAGGCACCTTACCCCAGCGCTCCTCCTGCCTTCCTCCTCTACTGCAGGTCCCTGGTAACCAACCATACAACACCTGTAGGCACCTTACCCCAGCGCTCCTCCCACCTCCCTCCTCTGCTGCAGGTCCCTGGTAACCAACCATACAGCACCTGCAGGCACCTTACCCCAGCGCTCCTCCCACCTCCCTCCTCTACCGCAGGTCCCTGGAAACCAACCATACAGCACCTGCAGGCACCTTACCCCAGCGCTCCTCCTGCCTCCCTCCTCTAACGCAGGTCCCTGGATACCAATCATACAGCACCTGCAGGCACCTTACCCCAGCGCTCCTCCCGCCTCCCTCCTCTACCGCAGGTCCCTGGTAACCAACCATACAGCACCTGCAGGCACCTTACCCCAGCGCTCCACCAGCCTCCCTCCGCTGCTGCAGGTCCCTGGTAACCAACCATACAGCACCTGCAGGCATCTTTCTCCAGCGCTCCTCCCGCCTCCCTCCTCTACTGCAGGTCCCTGGTAACCAACCATACAGCACCTGCAGGCACCTTACCCCAGCGCTCCTCCCACCTCCCTCCTCTACCGCAGGTCCCTGGAAACCAACCATACAGCACCTGCAGGCACCTTACCCAAGCGCTCCTCCCACCTCCCTCCTCTACTGCAGGTCCCTGGTAACCAACCATACAGCACCTGCAGGCACCTTACCCCAGCGCTCCTCCCACCTCCCTCCTCTACCGCAGGTCCCTGGAAACCAACCATACAGCACCTGCAGGCACCTTACCCCAGCGCTCCTCCTGCCTCCCTCCTCTAACGCAAGTCCCTGGATACCAATCATACAGCACCTGCAGGCACCTTACCCCAGCGCTCCTCCCGCCTCCCTCCTCTACCGCAGGTCCCTGGTAACCAACCATACAGCACCTGCAGGCACCTTACCCCAGCGCTCCACCAGCCTCCCTCCTCTGCTGCAGGTCCCTGGTAACCAACCATACAGCACCTGCAGGCATCTTACTCCAGCGCTCCTCCCGCCTCCCTCCTCTACTGCAGGTCCCTGGTAACCAACCATACAGCACCTGCAGGCACCTTACCCCAGCGCTCCTCCCACCTCCCTCCTCTACCGCAGGTCCCTGGAAACCAACCATACAGCACCTGCAGGCACCTTACCCCAGCGCTCCTCCAGCCTCCCTCCTCTACCGCAGGTCCCTGGAAACCAACCATACAGCACCTGCAGGCACCTTACCCCAGTATTCCTCCTGCCTCCCTCCTCTACCGCAGGTCCCTGGATACCAATCATACAGCACCTGCAGGAACCTTACCCCAGCGCTCCTCCCACCTCCATCCTCTACCGCAGGTCCCTGGTAACCAACCATACAGCACCTGCAGGCACCTTACCCCAGCGCTCCCGCCTCCCTCCTCTACCATAGGTCCCTGGAAACCAACCATACAACACGTGCAGGCACCTTACCACAGTGCTCCTCCCATCTCCCTCCTTTACCGCATGTCCTTAGAAACCAACCATACAGCACCTGCAGGCACCTTACCCCAGCGCTCCTCCTGCCTCCCTCCTCTACTGCAGGTCCCTGGTAACCAACCATACAACTCCTGCATGCACCTTACCCCAGCGCTCCTCCCACCTCCCTCCTCTACTGCAGGTCCCTGGTAACCAACCATACAGCACCTGCAGGCACCTTACCCCAGCGCTCCTCCCACCTCCCTCCTCTACCGCAGGTCCCTGGAAACCAACCATACAGCACCTGCAGGCACCTTACCCCAGCGCTCCTCCTGCCTCCCTCCTCTAACGCAGGTACCTTGATACCAATCATACAGCACCTGCAGGCACCTTACCCCAGCGCTCCTCCTGCCTCCCTCCTCTACTGCAGGTCCCTGGTAACCAACCATACAGCACCTGCAGGCACCTTATCCAAGCACTCCTCCCACCTCCCTCCTCTACTGCAGGTCCCTGGTAACCAACCATACAGCACCTGCAGGCACCTTACCCCAGCACTCCTCCCACCTCCCTCCTCTACCGCAGGTCCCTGGAAACCAACCATACAGCACCTGCAGGCACCTTACCCCAGCGCTCACCCCACCTCCCTCCTCTACCGCAGGTCCCTGGAAACCAACCATACAGCACCTGCAGGCACCTTACCCCAGCGCTCCTCCCACCTCCCTACTCTACCACAGGTCCCTGGAAACCTACCATACAGCACCTGCAGGCACCTTACCCCAGCGCTCCTCCCGCCTCCCTCCTCTACCGCAGGTCCCTGGAAACCAACCATACAGCACCTGCAGGCACCTTACCCCAGCGCTCCTCCTGCCTCCCTCCTCTACCGCAGGTCCCTGGTAACCAACCATACAGCATCTGCATGCACCTTACCCCAGCGCTCCTCCCACCTCCCTCTACTGCAGGTCCCAGGAAACCAACCATAGAGCACCTGCAGGCACCTTACCCCAGCGCTCCTCCCGCCTCCCTCCTCTACCGCAGGTCCCTGGAAACCAACCATACAGCACCTGCAGGCACCTTACCCCAGCGCTCCTCCCGCCTCCCTCCTCTACCGCAGGTCCCTGGAAACCAACCATACAGCACCTGCAGGCACCTTACCCCAGCGCTCCTCCCACCTCCCTCCTCTACCGCAGGTCCCTGGAAACCAACCATACAGCACCTGCAGGCACCTTACCCCAGCGCTCCTCCCGCCTCCCTCCTCTACCACAGGTCCCTGGAAACCAACCATACAGCACGTGCAGGCACCTTACCCCAGTGCTCCTACCATCTCCCTCCTGTACCGCATGTCCCTAGAAACCAGTCATACAGCACCTGCAGGCACCTTACCCCAGCGCTCCTCCCGCCTCCCTCCTCTACCACAGGTCCCTGGAAACCAACCATACAGCACCTGCAGGCACCTTACCCCAGCGCTCCTCCAGCCTCCCTCCTCTACCGCAGGTCCCTGGAAACCAACCATACAGCACCTGCAGGCACCTTACCCCAGTGTTCCTCCTGCCTCCCTCCTCTACCGCAGGTCCCTGGATACCAATCATACAGCACCTGCAGGAACCTTACCCCAGCGCTCCTCCCACCTCCCTCCTCTACCGCAGGTCCCTGGTAACCAACCATACAGCACCTGCAGGCACCTTACCCCAGCGCTCCTCCCGCCTCCCTCCTCTACCATAGGTCCCTGGAAACCAACCATACAACACGTGCAGGCACCTTACCCCAGTGCTCCTCCCATCTCCCTTCTTTACCGCATGTCCCTAGAAACCAACCATACAGCACCTGCAGGCACCTTACCCCAGCGCTCCTCCTGCCTCCCTCCTCTACTGCAGGTCCCTGGTAACCAACCACACAACACCTGTAGGCACCTTACCCCAGCGCTCCTCCCACCTCCCTCCTCTACTGCAGGTCCCTGGTAACCAACCATACAGCACCTGCAGGCACCTTACCCCAGCACTCCTCCCACCTCCCTCCTCTACCGCAGGTCCCTGGAAACCAACCATACAGCACCTGCAGGCACCTTACCCCAGCGCTCCTCCTGCCTCCCTCCTCTAACGCAGGTCCCTGGATACCAATCATACAGCACCTGCAGGCACCTTACCCCAGCGCTCCTCCCGCCTCCCTCCTCTACCGCAGGTCCCTGGTAACCAACCATACAGCACTTGCAGGCACCTTACCCCAGCGCTCCACCAGCCTCCCTCCTCTGCTGCAGGTCCCTGGTAACCAACCATACAGCACCTGCAGGCATCTTACTCCAGCGCTCCTCCCGCCTCCCTCCTCTACTGCAGGTCCCTGGTAACCAACCATACAGCACCTGCAGGCACCTTACCCCAGCGCTCCTCCCACCTCCCTCCTCTACCGCAGGTCCCTGGAAACCAACCATACAGCACCTGCAGGCACCTTACCCCAGCGCTCCTCCAGCCTCCCTCCTCTACCGCAGGTCCCTGGAAACCAACCATACAGCACCTGCAGGCACCTTACCCCAGTATTCCTCCTGCCTCCCTCCTCTACCGCAGGTCCCTGGATACCAATCATACAGCACCTGCAGGAACCTTACCCCAGCGCTCCTCCCACCTCCCTCCTCTACCGCAGGTCCCTGGTAACCAACCATACAGCACCTGCAGGCACCTTACCCCAGCGCTCCTCCCGCCTCCCTCCTCTACCATAGGTCCCTGGAAACCAACCATACAACACGTGCAGGCACCTTACCACAGTGCTCCTCCCATCTCCCTCCTTTACCGCATGTCCTTAGAAACCAACCATACAGCACCTGCAGGCACCTTACCCCAGCGCTCCTCCTGCCTCCCTCCTCTACTGCAGGTCCCTGGTAACCAACCATACAACACCTGCAGGCACCTTACCCCAGCGCTCCTCCCACCTCCCTCCTCTACTGCAGGTCCCTGGTAACCAACCATACAGCACCTGCAGGCACCTTACCCCAGCGCTACTCCCACCTCCCTCCTCTACCGCAGGTCCCTGGAAACCAACCATACAGCACCTGCAGGCACCTTACCCCAGCGCTCCTCCTGCCTCCCTCCTCTAACGCAGGTCCCTGGATACCAATCATACAGCACCTGCAGGCACCTTACCCCAGCGCTCCTCCCGCCTCCCTCCTCTATCGCAGGTCCCTGGTAACCAACCATACAGAACCTGCAGGCACCTTACCCCAGCGCTCCACCAGCCTCCCTCCTCTGCTGCAGGTCCCTGGTAACCAACCATACAGAACCTGCAGGCATCTTACTCCAGCGCTCCTCCCGCCTCCCTCCTCTACTGCAGGTCCCTGGTAACCAACCATACAGCACCTGCAGGCACCTTACCCCAGCGCTCCTCCCGCCTCCCTCCTCTACTGCAGGTCCCTGGTAACCAACCATACAGCACCTGCAGGCATCTTACTCCAGCGCTCCTCCACATCCCTCCTCTACCGCAGGTCCCTGGTAACCAACTATACAGCACCTGCAGGCACCTTACCCCAGCGCTCCTCCCACCTCCCTCCTCTACCGCAGATCCCTTGAAACCAACCATACAGCACCTGCAGGCACCTTACCCCAGCGCTCCTCCTGCCTCCCTCTACCGCAGGTCCCTGGAAACCAAACATACAGCACCTGCAGGCACCTTACCCCAGCGCTCCTCCTGCCTCCCTCCTCTACCGTAGGTCCCTGGTAACCAACCATACAGCACCTGCAGGCACCTTACCCCAGCGCTCCTCCCACCTCCCTCCTCTACTGCAGGTCCCTGGAAACCAACCATACAGCACCTGCAGGCACCTTACCCCAGTGTTCCTCCTGCCTCCCTCCTCTACCGCAGGTCCCTGGTAACCAACCATACAGCACCTGCAGGCACCTTACCCCAGCGCTCCTCCCACCTCCCTCCTCTACCGCAGGTCCCTGGAAACCAACCATACAACACCTGCAGGCACCTTACCCCAGTGTTCCTCCTGCCTCCCTCCTATACAGCAGGTCCCTGGAAACCAACCATACAGCACCTGCAGGCACCTTACCCCAGCGCTCCTCCCACCTTCCTCCTCTACCGCAGGTCCCTAGTAACCAACCATACAGCACCTGCAGGCACCTTACCCCAGCGCTCCTCCCGCCTCCTTCCTCTACCGCAGGTCCCTGGTAACCAACCATACAGCACCTGCAGGCACCTTACCCCAGCGCTCCTCCCACCTCCCTCCTCTACCGCAGATCCCTTGAAACCAACCATACAGCACCTGCAGGCACCTTACCCCAGCGCTCCTCCTGCCTCCCTCTACCGCAGGTCCCTGGAAACCAAACATACAGCACCTGCAGGCACCTTACCCCAGCGCTCCTCCTGCCTCCCTCCTCTACCGTAGGTCCCTGGTAACCAACCATACAGCACCTGCAGGCACCTTACCCCAGCGCTCCTCCCACCTCCCTCCTCTACTGCAGGTCCCTGGAAACCAACCATACAGCACCTGCAGGCACCTTACCCCAGTGTTCCTCCTGCCTCCCTCCTCTACCGCAGGTCCCTGGTAACCAACCATACAGCACCTGCAGGCACCTTACCCCAGCGCTCCTCCCACCTCCCTCCTCTACCGCAGGTCCCTGGAAACCAACCATACAACACCTGCAGGCACCTTACCCCAGTGTTCCTCCTGCCTCCCTCCTATACAGCAGGTCCCTGGAAACCAACCATACAGCACCTGCAGGCACCTTACCCCAGCGCTCCTCCCACCTTCCTCCTCTACCGCAGGTCCCTAGTAACCAACCATACAGCACCTGCAGGCACCTTACCCCAGCGCTCCTCCCGCCTCCTTCCTCTACCGCAGGTCCCTGGTAACCAACCATACAGCACCTGCAGGCACCTTACCCCAGCGCTCCTCATATCTCCCTCCTGTACCGCATGTCCCTAGAAACCAACCATACAGCACCTGCAGGCACCTTACTCCAGCGCTCCTCCCGCCTCCCTCCTCTACCGCAGGTCCCTGGTAACCAACCATACAGCACCTGCAGGCACCTTACCCCAGCGCTCCTCCCACCTCCCTCCTCTACTGCAGGTCCCTGGTAACCAACCATACAGCACCTGTAGGCACCTTACCCCAGCGCTCCACCAGCCTCCCTCCTCTGCTGCAGGTTCCTGGTAACCAACCATACAGCACCTGCAGGCATCTTACTCCAGCGCTCCTCCCGCCTCCCTCCTCTACTGCAGGTCCCTGGTAACCAACCATACAGCACCTGCAGGCACCTTACCCCAGCGCTCCTCCCGCCTCCCTCCTCTACTGCAGGTCCCTGGTAACCAACCATACAGCCCCTTCAGGCATCTTACTCCAGCGCTCCTCCCACCTCCCTCCTCTACCGCAGGTCCCTGGTAACCAACCATACAGCACCTGCAGGCACCTTACCCCAGCGCTCCTCCCACCTCCCTCCTCTACCGCAGGTCCCTGGAAACCAACCATACAGCACCTGCAGGCACCTTACCCCAGCACTCCTCCAGCCTCCCTCCTCTACCGCAGATCCCTGGAAACCAACCATACAGCACCTGCAGGCACCTTACCCCAGCGCTCCTCCTGCCTCCCTCCTCTACCGCAGGTCCCTGGAAACCAACCATACAGCACCTGCAGGCACCTTACCCCAGCGCTCCTCCTGCCTCCCTCCTCTACCGCAGGTCCCTGGTAACCAACCATACAGCACCTGCAGGCACCTTACCCCAGCGCTCCTCCCACCTCCCTCCTCTACTGCAGGTCCCTGGAAACCAACCATACAGCACCTGCAGGCACCTTACCCCAGTGTTCCTCCTGCCTCCCTCCTCTACCGCAGGTCCCTGGTAACCAACCATACAGCACCTGCAGGCACCTTACCCCAGCGCTCCTCCCACCTCCCTCCTCTACCGCTGGTCCCTGGAAACCAACCATACAACACCTGCAGGCACCTTACCCCAGTGTTCCTCCTGCCTCCCTCCTATACCGCAGGTCCCTGGAAACCAACCATACAGCACCTGCAGGCACCTTACCCCAGCGCTCCTCCCACCTTCCTCCTCTACCGCAGGTCCCTGGTAACCAACCATACAGCACCTGCAGGCACCTTACCCCAGCGCTCCTCCCGCCTCCTTCCTCTACCGCAGGTCCCTGGTAACCAACCATACAGCACCTGCAGGCACCTTACCCCAGCGCTCCTCCCATCTCCCTCCTGTACCGCATGTCCCTAGAAACCAACCATACAGCACCTGCAGGCACCTTACTCCAGCGCTCCTCCCGCCTCCCTCCTCTACCGCAGGTCCCTGGTAACCAACCATACAGCACCTGCAGGCACCTTACCCCAGTGCTCGTCCCACCTCCCTCCTCTACTGCAGGTCCCTGGAAACCAACCATACAGCACCTGCAGGCACCTTACCCCAGCGCTCCTCTTGCCTCCCTCCTCTACTGCAGGTCCCTGGTAACCAACCATACAGCACCTGCAGGCACCTTACTCCAGCGCTCCTCCCACCTCCCTCCTCTACCGCAGGTCCATGGAAAACAACCATACAGCACCTGCAGGCACCTTACCCCAGCGCTCCTCCTGCCTCCCTCCTCTACCGCAGGTCCCTGGAAACCAACCATACAGCACCTGCAGTCACCTTACCCCAGCGCTCCTCCTGCCTCCCTCTACCGCAGGTCCCTGGAAACCAACCATACAGCACCAGCAGGCACCTTACCCCAGCGCTCCTCCAACCTCCCTCCTCTACCGCTGGTCCCTGGAAACCAACCATACAGCACGTGCAGGCACCTTACCCCAGCGCTCCTCCCACCTCCCTCCTCTACCGCAGGTCCCTGGAAACCAACCATACAGCACGTGCAGGCACCTTACCCAAGCGCTCCTCCCGCCTCCCTCCTCTACCGCAGGTCCCTGGTAACCAACCATACAGCACCTGCAGGCACCTTACCCCAGCGCTCCTCCTGCCTCCCTCCTCTACTGCAGGTCCCTGGTAACCAAACATACAGCACCTGCAGGCATCTTACTCCAGCACTCCTCCCACCTCCCTCCTCTACCGCAGGTCCCTGAAAACCAACCATACAGCACCTGCAGGCACCTTACCCCAGCGCTCCTCCCACCTCCCTCCTCTACCGCAGGTCCCTGGAAACCAACCATACAGCACCTGCAGGCACCTTACCCCAGCGCTCCTCCCACCTCCCTCCTCTACCGCAGGTCCCTGGTAACCAACCATACAGCACCTGCAGGCATCTTACTCCAGCGCTCCTCCCACCTCCCTCCTCTACCGCAGGTCCCTGGTAACCAACCATACAGCACCTGCAGGCACCTTACCCCAGCGCTCCTCCCACCTCCCTCCTCTACCGCAGGTCCCTGGATACCAACCATACAGCACCTGCAGGCACCTTACCCCAGTGCTCCTCCCGCCTCCCTCCTCTACCGCAGGTCCCTGGATACCAACCATACAGCACCTGCAGGCACCTTACCCCAGCGCTCCTCCCACCTCCCTCCTCTACCGCAGGTCCCTGGTAACCAACCATACAGCACCTGCAGGCACCTTACCCCAGCGCTCCTCCCACCTCCCTCCTCTACCACAGGTCCCTGGAAACCAACCATACAGCACCTGCAGGCACCTTACCCCAGCGCTCCTCCTGCCTCCCTCCTCTACCGCAGGTCCCTGGTAACCAACCATACAGCACCTGCAGGCACCTTACCCCAGCGCTCCTCCCGCCTCCTTCCTCTACCGCAGGTCCCTGGTAACCAACCATACAGCACCTGCAGGCACCTTACCCCAGCGCTCCTCCCACCTCCCTCCTCTACCGCAGGTCCCTGGAAACCAACCATACAACACCTGCAGGCACCTTACCCCAGTGTTCCTCCCGCCTCCCTCCTATACCGCAGGTCCCTGGAAACCAACCATACAGCACCTGCAGGCACCTTACCCCAGCGCTCCTCCCACCTTCCTCCTCTACCGCAGGTCCCTGGTAACCAACCATACAGCACCTGCAGGCACCTTACCCCAGCGCTCCTCCCGCCTCCTTCCCCTACCGCAGGTCCCTGGTAACCAACCATACAGCACCTGCAGGCACCTTACCCCAGCGCTCCTCCCATCTCCCTCCTGTACCGCATGTCCCTAGAAACCAACCATACAGTACCTGCAGGCACCTTACTCCAGCGCTCCTCCCACCTCCCTCCTCTACCGCAGGTCCCTGGTAACCAACCATACAGCAACTGCAGGCACCTTACCCCAGCGCTCCTCCCGCCTCCCTCCTCTACTGCAGGTCCCTGGAAACCAACCATACAGCACCTGCAGGCACCTTACCCCAGCGCTCCTCTCGCCTCCCTCCTCTACTGCATGTCCCTGGTAACCAACCATACAGCACCTGCAGGCACCTTACTCCAGCGCTCCTCCCACCTCCCTCCTCTACCGCAGGTCCCTGGAAATCAACCATACAGCACGTGCAGGCACCTTACCCCAGCGCTCCTCCCACCTCCCTCCTCTACCGCAGGTCCCTGGAAACCAACCATACAGCACGTGCAGGCACCTTACCCCAGCGCTCCTCACACCTCCTTCCTCTACCGCAGGTCCATGGTAACCAACCATACAGCACCTGCAGGCACCTTACCCCAGCGCTCCTCCTGCCTCCCTCCTCTACCGCAGGTCCCTGGTAACCAACCATACACCACCTGCAGGCATCTTACTCCAGCGCTCCTCCCACCTCCCTCCTCTACCGCAGGTCCCTGAAAACCAACCATACAGCACCTGCAGGCACCTTACCCCAGCGCTCCTCCCGCCTCCCTCCTCTACCGCAGGTCCCTGGTAACCAACCATACAGCACCTGCAGGCACCTTACCCCAGCGCTCCTCCCGCCTCCCTCCTCTACCGCAGGTCCCTGGTAACCAATCATACAGCACCTGCAGGCACCTTACCCCAGCGCTCCTCCCTCCTCTACCGCAGGTCCCTGGTAACCAACCATACAGCACCTGCAGGCACCTTACCCCAGCGCTCCTCACATCTCCCTCCTGTACCGCATGTCCCTAGAAACCAACCATACAGCACCTGCAGGCACCTTACTCCAGCGCTCCTCCCGCCTCCCTCCTCTACCGCAGGTCCCTGGTAACCAACCATACAACACCTGCAGGCACCTTACCCCAGCGCTCCTCCCGCCTCCCTCCTCTACTGCAGGTCCCTGGAAACCAACCATACAGCACCTGCAGGCACCTTACCCCAGCGCTCCTCTTGCCTCCCTCCTCTACTGCAGGTCCCTGGTAACCAACCATACAGCACCTGCAGGCACCTTACTCCAGCGCTCCTCCCACCTCCCTCCTCTACCGCAGGTCCCTGGTAACCAACCATACAGCACCTGCAGGCACCTTACCCCAGCGCTCCTCCCACCTCCCTCCTCTACCGCAGGTCCCTGGTAACCAACCATACAGCACCTGCAGGCACCTTACCCCAGCGCTCCTCCCACCTCCCTCCTCTACCGCAGGTCCCTGGTAACCAACCATACAGCACCTGCAGGCACCTTACCCCAGCGCTCCTCCCACCTCCCTCCTCTACCGCAGGTCCCTGGTAACCAACCATACAGCACCCTGCAGGCACCTTACCCCAGCGCTCCTCCCGCCTCCCTCCTCTACCGCAGGTCCCTGGTAACCAACCATACAGCACCCTGCAGGCACCTTACCCCAGTGCTCCTCCCGCCTCCCTCCTCTACCGCATGTCCCTGGTAACCAACCATACAGCACCTGCAGGCACCTTACCCCAGCGCTCTTCCCACCTCCCTCCTCTACCGCAGGTCTCTGGTAACCAACCATACAGCACCTGCAGGCACCTTACCCCAGCGCTCCTCCCACCTCCCTCCTCTACCGCAGGTCCCTGGAAACCAACCATACAGCACCTGCAGGCACCTTACCCCAGCGCTCCTCCCACCTCCCTCCTCTACCGCAGGTAACTGGATACCAACCATACAGCACCTGCAGGCACCTTACCCCAGCGCTCCTCCCACCTCCCTCCTCTACCGCAGGTCCCTGGTAACCAACCATACAGCACCTGCAGGCACCTTACCCCAGCGCTCCTCCCACCTCCCTCCTCTACCGCAGGTCCCTGGAAACCAACCATACAGCACCTGCAGGCACCTTACCCCAGCGCTCCTCCCACCTCCCTCCTCTACCGCAGGTCCCTGGATACCAACCATACAGCACCTGCAGGCACCTTACCCCAGCGCTCCTCCCACCTCCCTCCTCTACCGCAGGTCCCTGGTAACCAACCATACAGCACCTGCAGGCACCTTACCCCAGCGCTCCTCCCACCTCCCTCCTCTACCGCAGGTCCCTGGTAACCAACCATACAGCACCTGCAGGCACCTTACCCCAGCGCTCCTCCCACCTCCCTCCTCTACCGCAGGTCCTGGTAACCAACCATACAGCACCCTGCAGGCACCTTACCCCAGCGCTCCTCCCGCCTCCCTCCTCTACCGCAGGTCCCTGGTAACCAACCATACAGCACCTGCAGGCACCTTACCCCAGCGCTCCTCCCACCTCCCTCTTCTACCACAGGTCCCTGGTAACCAACCATACAGCACCTGCAGGCACCTTACCCCAGCGCTCCTCCCACCTCCCTCCTCTACCGCAGGTCCCTGGAAACCAACCATACAGCACCAGCAGGCACCTTACCCCAGCGCTCCTCCCACCTCCCTCCTCTACCGCAGGTCCCTGGTAACCAACCATACAGCACCTGCAGGCACCTTACCCCAGCGCTCCTCCCACCTCCCTCCTCTACCGCAGGTCCCTGGAAACCAACCATACAGCACCTGCAGGCACCTTACCCCAGTGCTCCTCCCGCCTCCCTCCTCTACTGCAGGTCCCTGGTAACCAGCCATACAGCACCTGCAGGCACCTTACCCCAGCGCTCCTCCCACCTCCCTCCTCTACCGCAGGTCCCTGGTAACCAACCATACAGCACCTGCAGGCACCTTACCCCAGCGCTCCTCCCACCTCCCTCCTCTACCACAGGTCCCTGGAAACCAACCATACAGCACCTGCAGGCACCTTACCCCAGCGCTCCTCCCGCCTCCCTCCTCTACCGCAGGTCCCTGGTAACCAACCATACAGCACCTGCAGGCACCTTACCCCAGTGCTCGTCCCACCTCCCTCCTCTACTGCAGGTCCCTGGAAACCAACCATACAGCACCTGCAGGCACCTTACCCCAGCGCTCCTCTTGCCTCCCTCCTCTACTGCAGGTCCCTGGTAACCAACCATACAGCACCTGCAGGCACCTTACTCCAGCGCTCCTCCCACCTCCCTCCTCTACCGCAGGTCCATGGAAAACAACCATACAGCACCTGCAGGCACCTTACCCCAGCGCTCCTCCTGCCTCCCTCCTCTACCGCAGGTCCCTGGAAACCAACCATACAGCACCTGCAGTCACCTTACCCCAGCGCTCCTCCTGCCTCCCTCTACCGCAGGTCCCTGGAAACCAACCATACAGCACCAGCAGGCACCTTACCCCAGCGCTCCTCCCACCTCCCTCCTCTACCGCTGGTCCCTGGAAACCAACCATACAGCACGTGCAGGCACCTTACCCCAGCGCTCCTCCCACCTCCCTCCTCTACCGCAGGTCCCTGGAAACCAACCATACAGCACGTGCAGGCACCTTACCCAAGCGCTCCTCCCGCCTCCCTCCTCTACCGCAGGTCCCTGGTAACCAACCATACAGCACCTGCAGGCACCTTACCCCAGCGCTCCTCCTGCCTCCCTCCTCTACTGCAGGTCCCTGGTAACCAAACATACAGCACCTGCAGGCATCTTACTCCAGCACTCCTCCCACCTCCCTCCTCTACCGCAGGTCCCTGAAAACCAACCATACAGCACCTGCAGGCACCTTACCCCAGCGCTCCTCCCACCTCCCTCCTCTACCGCAGGTCCCTGGAAACCAACCATACAGCACCTGCAGGCACCTTACCCCAGCGCTCCTCCCACCTCCCTCCTCTACCGCAGGTCCCTGGTAACCAACCATACAGCACCTGCAGGCATCTTACTCCAGCGCTCCTCCCACCTCCCTCCTCTACCGCAGGTCCCTGGTAACCAACCATACAGCACCTGCAGGCACCTTACCCCAGCGCTCCTCCCACCTCCCTCCTCTACCGCAGGTCCCTGGATACCAACCATACAGCACCTGCAGGCACCTTACCCCAGTGCTCCTCCCGCCTCCCTCCTCTACCGCAGGTCCCTGGATACCAACCATACAGCACCTGCAGGCACCTTACCCCAGCGCTCCTCCCACCTCCCTCCTCTACCGCAGGTCCCTGGTAACCAACCATACAGCACCTGCAGGCACCTTACCCCAGCGCTCCTCCCACCTCCCTCCTCTACCACAGGTCCCTGGAAACCAACCATACAGCACCTGCAGGCACCTTACCCCAGCGCTCCTCCTGCCTCCCTCCTCTACCGCAGGTCCCTGGTAACCAACCATACAGCACCTGCAGGCACCTTACCCCAGCGCTCCTCCCGCCTCCTTCCTCTACCGCAGGTCCCTGGTAACCAACCATACAGCACCTGCAGGCACCTTACCCCAGCGCTCCTCCCACCTCCCTCCTCTACCGCAGGTCCCTGGAAACCAACCATACAACACCTGCAGGCACCTTACCCCAGTGTTCCTCCCGCCTCCCTCCTATACCGCAGGTCCCTGGAAACCAACCATACAGCACCTGCAGGCACCTTACCCCAGCGCTCCTCCCACCTTCCTCCTCTACCGCAGGTCCCTGGTAACCAACCATACAGCACCTGCAGGCACCTTACCCCAGCGCTCCTCCCGCCTCCTTCCCCTACCGCAGGTCCCTGGTAACCAACCATACAGCACCTGCAGGCACCTTACCCCAGCGCTCCTCCCATCTCCCTCCTGTACCGCATGTCCCTAGAAACCAACCATACAGCACCTGCAGGCACCTTACTCCAGCGCTCCTCCCACCTCCCTCCTCTACCGCAGGTCCCTGGTAACCAACCATACAGCAACTGCAGGCACCTTACCCCAGCGCTCCTCCCGCCTCCCTCCTCTACTGCAGGTCCCTGGAAACCAACCATACAGCACCTGCAGGCACCTTACCCCAGCGCTCCTCTCGCCTCCCTCCTCTACTGCATGTCCCTGGTAACCAACCATACAGCACCTGCAGGCACCTTACTCCAGCGCTCCTCCCACCTCCCTCCTCTACCGC
Organism: Pseudophryne corroboree; assembly: GCF_028390025.1. Classification (NCBI taxonomy): domain Eukaryota; kingdom Metazoa; phylum Chordata; class Amphibia; order Anura; family Myobatrachidae; genus Pseudophryne; species Pseudophryne corroboree. The sequence goes on along the minus strand of NC_086444.1, from coordinate 14,403,299 downwards.
AGGTCCCTGGAAATCAACCATACAGCACGTGCAGGCACCTTACCCCAGCGCTCCTCCCACCTCCCTCCTCTACCGCAGGTCCCTGGAAACCAACCATACAGCACGTGCAGGCACCTTACCCCAGCGCTCCTCACACCTCCTTCCTCTACCGCAGGTCCATGGTAACCAACCATACAGCACCTGCAGGCACATTACCCCAGCGCTCCTCCTGCCTCTCTCCTCTACCGCAGGTCCCTGGTAACCAACCATACAGCACCTGCAGGCACCTTACCCCAGCGCTCCTCCCACCTCCCTCCTCTACCGCAGGTCCCTGGAAACCAACCATACAGCACCTGCAGGCACCTTACCCAAGCGCTCCTCCCACCTCCCTCCTCTACTGCAGGTCCCTGGTAACCAACCATACAGCACCTGCAGGCACCTTACCCCAGCGCTCCTCCCACCTCCCTCCTCTACCGCAGGTCCCTGGAAACCAACCATACAGCACCTGCAGGCACCTTACCCCAGCGCTCCTCCTGCCTCCCTCCTCTAACGCAAGTCCCTGGATACCAATCATACAGCACCTGCAGGCACCTTACCCCAGCGCTCCTCCCGCCTCCCTCCTCTACCGCAGGTCCCTGGTAACCAACCATACAGCACCTGCAGGCACCTTACCCCAGCGCTCCACCAGCCTCCCTCCTCTGCTGCAGGTCCCTGGTAACCAACCATACAGCACCTGCAGGCATCTTACTCCAGCGCTCCTCCCGCCTCCCTCCTCTACTGCAGGTCCCTGGTAACCAACCATACAGCACCTGCAGGCACCTTACCCCAGCGCTCCTCCCACCTCCCTCCTCTACCGCAGGTCCCTGGAAACCAACCATACAGCACCTGCAGGCACCTTACCCCAGCGCTCCTCCAGCCTCCCTCCTCTACCGCAGGTCCCTGGAAACCAACCATACAGCACCTGCAGGCACCTTACCCCAGTATTCCTCCTGCCTCCCTCCTCTACCGCAGGTCCCTGGATACCAATCATACAGCACCTGCAGGAACCTTACCCCAGCGCTCCTCCCACCTCCATCCTCTACCGCAGGTCCCTGGTAACCAACCATACAGCACCTGCAGGCACCTTACCCCAGCGCTCCCGCCTCCCTCCTCTACCATAGGTCCCTGGAAACCAACCATACAACACGTGCAGGCACCTTACCACAGTGCTCCTCCCATCTCCCTCCTTTACCGCATGTCCTTAGAAACCAACCATACAGCACCTGCAGGCACCTTACCCCAGCGCTCCTCCTGCCTCCCTCCTCTACTGCAGGTCCCTGGTAACCAACCATACAACTCCTGCATGCACCTTACCCCAGCGCTCCTCCCACCTCCCTCCTCTACTGCAGGTCCCTGGTAACCAACCATACAGCACCTGCAGGCACCTTACCCCAGCGCTCCTCCCACCTCCCTCCTCTACCGCAGGTCCCTGGAAACCAACCATACAGCACCTGCAGGCACCTTACCCCAGCGCTCCTCCTGCCTCCCTCCTCTAACGCAGGTACCTTGATACCAATCATACAGCACCTGCAGGCACCTTACCCCAGCGCTCCTCCTGCCTCCCTCCTCTACTGCAGGTCCCTGGTAACCAACCATACAGCACCTGCAGGCACCTTATCCAAGCACTCCTCCCACCTCCCTCCTCTACTGCAGGTCCCTGGTAACCAACCATACAGCACCTGCAGGCACCTTACCCCAGCACTCCTCCCACCTCCCTCCTCTACCGCAGGTCCCTGGAAACCAACCATACAGCACCTGCAGGCACCTTACCCCAGCGCTCACCCCACCTCCCTCCTCTACCGCAGGTCCCTGGAAACCAACCATACAGCACCTGCAGGCACCTTACCCCAGCGCTCCTCCCACCTCCCTACTCTACCACAGGTCCCTGGAAACCTACCATACAGCACCTGCAGGCACCTTACCCCAGCGCTCCTCCCGCCTCCCTCCTCTACCGCAGGTCCCTGGAAACCAACCATACAGCACCTGCAGGCACCTTACCCCAGCGCTCCTCCTGCCTCCCTCCTCTACCGCAGGTCCCTGGTAACCAACCATACAGCATCTGCATGCACCTTACCCCAGCGCTCCTCCCACCTCCCTCTACTGCAGGTCCCAGGAAACCAACCATAGAGCACCTGCAGGCACCTTACCCCAGCGCTCCTCCCGCCTCCCTCCTCTACCGCAGGTCCCTGGAAACCAACCATACAGCACCTGCAGGCACCTTACCCCAGCGCTCCTCCCGCCTCCCTCCTCTACCGCAGGTCCCTGGAAACCAACCATACAGCACCTGCAGGCACCTTACCCCAGCGCTCCTCCCACCTCCCTCCTCTACCGCAGGTCCCTGGAAACCAACCATACAGCACCTGCAGGCACCTTACCCCAGCGCTCTCCCGCCTCCCTCCTCTACCACAGGTCCCTGGAAACCAACCATACAGCACGTGCAGGCACCTTACCCCAGTGCTCCTACCATCTCCCTCCTGTACCGCATGTCCCTAGAAACCAGTCATACAGCACCTGCAGGCACCTTACCCCAGCGCTCCTCCCGCCTCCCTCCTCTACCACAGGTCCCTGGAAACCAACCATACAGCACCTGCAGGCACCTTACCCCAGCGCTCCTCCAGCCTCCCTCCTCTACCGCAGGTCCCTGGAAACCAACCATACAGCACCTGCAGGCACCTTACCCCAGTGTTCCTCCTGCCTCCCTCCTCTACCGCAGGTCCCTGGATACCAATCATACAGCACCTGCAGGAACCTTACCCCAGCGCTCCTCCCACCTCCCTCCTCTACCGCAGGTCCCTGGTAACCAACCATACAGCACCTGCAGGCACCTTACCCCAGCGCTCCTCCCGCCTCCCTCCTCTACCATAGGTCCCTGGAAACCAACCATACAACACGTGCAGGCACCTTACCCCAGTGCTCCTCCCATCTCCCTTCTTTACCGCATGTCCCTAGAAACCAACCATACAGCACCTGCAGGCACCTTACCCCAGCGCTCCTCCTGCCTCCCTCCTCTACTGCAGGTCCCTGGTAACCAACCACACAACACCTGTAGGCACCTTACCCCAGCGCTCCTCCACCTCCCTCCTCTACTGCAGGTCCCTGGTAACCAACCATACAGCACCTGCAGGCACCTTACCCCAGCACTCCTCCCACCTCCCTCCTCTACCGCAGGTCCCTGGAAACCAACCATACAGCACCTGCAGGCACCTTACCCCAGCGCTCCTCCTGCCTCCCTCCTCTAACGCAGGTCCCTGGATACCAATCATACAGCACCTGCAGGCACCTTACCCCAGCGCTCCTCCCGCCTCCCTCCTCTACCGCAGGTCCCTGGTAACCAACCATACAGCACTTGCAGGCACCTTACCCCAGCGCTCCACCAGCCTCCCTCCTCTGCTGCAGGTCCCTGGTAACCAACCATACAGCACCTGCAGGCATCTTACTCCAGCGCTCCTCCCGCCTCCCTCCTCTACTGCAGGTCCCTGGTAACCAACCATACAGCACCTGCAGGCACCTTACCCCAGCGCTCCTCCCACCTCCCTCCTCTACCGCAGGTCCCTGGAAACCAACCATACAGCACCTGCAGGCACCTTACCCCAGCGCTCCTCCAGCCTCCCTCCTCTACCGCAGGTCCCTGGAAACCAACCATACAGCACCTGCAGGCACCTTACCCCAGTATTCCTCCTGCCTCCCTCCTCTACCGCAGGTCCCTGGATACCAATCATACAGCACCTGCAGGAACCTTACCCCAGCGCTCCTCCCACCTCCCTCCTCTACCGCAGGTCCCTGGTAACCAACCATACAGCACCTGCAGGCACCTTACCCCAGCGCTCCTCCCGCCTCCCTCCTCTACCATAGGTCCCTGGAAACCAACCATACAACACGTGCAGGCACCTTACCACAGTGCTCCTCCCATCTCCCTCCTTTACCGCATGTCCTTAGAAACCAACCATACAGCACCTGCAGGCACCTTACCCCAGCGCTCCTCCTGCCTCCCTCCTCTACTGCAGGTCCCTGGTAACCAACCATACAACACCTGCAGGCACCTTACCCCAGCGCTCCTCCCACCTCCCTCCTCTACTGCAGGTCCCTGGTAACCAACCATACAGCACCTGCAGGCACCTTACCCCAGCGCTACTCCCACCTCCCTCCTCTACCGCAGGTCCCTGGAAACCAACCATACAGCACCTGCAGGCACCTTACCCCAGCGCTCCTCCTGCCTCCCTCCTCTAACGCAGGTCCCTGGATACCAATCATACAGCACCTGCAGGCACCTTACCCCAGCGCTCCTCCCGCCTCCCTCCTCTATCGCAGGTCCCTGGTAACCAACCATACAGAACCTGCAGGCACCTTACCCCAGCGCTCCACCAGCCTCCCTCCTCTGCTGCAGGTCCCTGGTAACCAACCATACAGAACCTGCAGGCATCTTACTCCAGCGCTCCTCCCGCCTCCCTCCTCTACTGCAGGTCCCTGGTAACCAACCATACAGCACCTGCAGGCACCTTACCCCAGCGCTCCTCCCGCCTCCCTCCTCTACTGCAGGTCCCTGGTAACCAACCATACAGCACCTGCAGGCATCTTACTCCAGCGCTCCTCCACATCCCTCCTCTACCGCAGGTCCCTGGTAACCAACTATACAGCACCTGCAGGCACCTTACCCCAGCGCTCCTCCCACCTCCCTCCTCTACCGCAGATCCCTTGAAACCAACCATACAGCACCTGCAGGCACCTTACCCCAGCGCTCCTCCTGCCTCCCTCTACCGCAGGTCCCTGGAAACCAAACATACAGCACCTGCAGGCACCTTACCCCAGCGCTCCTCCTGCCTCCCTCCTCTACCGTAGGTCCCTGGTAACCAACCATACAGCACCTGCAGGCACCTTACCCCAGCGCTCCTCCCACCTCCCTCCTCTACTGCAGGTCCCTGGAAACCAACCATACAGCACCTGCAGGCACCTTACCCAGTGTTCCTCCTGCCTCCCTCCTCTACCGCAGGTCCCTGGTAACCAACCATACAGCACCTGCAGGCACCTTACCCCAGCGCTCCTCCCACCTCCCTCCTCTACCGCAGGTCCCTGGAAACCAACCATACAACACCTGTAGGCACCTTACCCCAGTGTTCCTCCTGCCTCCCTCCTATACAGCAGGTCCCTGGAAACCAACCATACAGCACCTGCAGGCACCTTACCCCAGCGCTCCTCCCACCTTCCTCCTCTACCGCAGGTCCCTAGTAACCAACCATACAGCACCTGCAGGCACCTTACCCCAGCGCTCCTCCCGCCTCCTTCCTCTACCGCAGGTCCCTGGTAACCAACCATACAGCACCTGCAGGCACCTTACCCCAGCGCTCCTCCCACCTCCCTCCTCTACCGCAGATCCCTTGAAACCAACCATACAGCACCTGCAGGCACCTTACCCCAGCGCTCCTCCTGCCTCCCTCTACCGCAGGTCCCTGGAAACCAAACATACAGCACCTGCAGGCACCTTACCCCAGCGCTCCTCCTGCCTCCCTCCTCTACCGTAGGTCCCTGGTAACCAACCATACAGCACCTGCAGGCACCTTACCCCAGCGCTCCTCCCACCTCCCTCCTCTACTGCAGGTCCCTGGAAACCAACCATACAGCACCTGCAGGCACCTTACCCCAGTGTTCCTCCTGCCTCCCTCCTCTACCGCAGGTCCCTGGTAACCAACCATACAGCACCTGCAGGCACCTTACCCCAGCGCTCCTCCCACCTCCCTCCTCTACCGCAGGTCCCTGGAAACCAACCATACAACACCTGCAGGCACCTTACCCCAGTGTTCCTCCTGCCTCCCTCCTATACAGCAGGTCCCTGGAAACCAACCATACAGCACCTGCAGGCACCTTACCCAGCGCTCCTCCCACCTTCCTCCTCTACCGCAGGTCCCTAGTAACCAACCATACAGCACCTGCAGGCACCTTACCCCAGCGCTCCTCCCGCCTCCTTCCTCTACCGCAGGTCCCTGGTAACCAACCATACAGCACCTGCAGGCACCTTACCCCAGCGCTCCTCATATCTCCCTCCTGTACCGCATGTCCCTAGAAACCAACCATACAGCACCTGCAGGCACCTTACTCCAGCGCTCCTCCCGCCTCCCTCCTCTACCGCAGGTCCCTGGTAACCAACCATACAGCACCTGCAGGCACCTTACCCCAGCGCTCCTCCCACCTCCCTCCTCTACTGCAGGTCCCTGGTAACCAACCATACAGCACCTGTAGGCACCTTACCCCAGCGCTCCACCAGCCTCCCTCCTCTGCTGCAGGTTCCTGGTAACCAACCATACAGCACCTGCAGGCATCTTACTCCAGCGCTCCTCCCGCCTCCCTCCTCTACTGCAGGTCCCTGGTAACCAACCATACAGCACCTGCAGGCACCTTACCCCAGCGCTCCTCCCGCCTCCCTCCTCTACTGCAGGTCCCTGGTAACCAACCATACAGCCCCTTCAGGCATCTTACTCCAGCGCTCCTCCCACCTCCCTCCTCTACCGCAGGTCCCTGGTAACCAACCATACAGCACCTGCAGGCACCTTACCCCAGCGCTCCTCCCACCTCCCTCCTCTACCGCAGGTCCCTGGAAACCAACCATACAGCACCTGCAGGCACCTTACCCCAGCACTCCTCCAGCCTCCCTCCTCTACCGCAGATCCCTGGAAACCAACCATACAGCACCTGCAGGCACCTTACCCCAGCGCTCCTCCTGCCTCCCTCCTCTACCGCAGGTCCCTGGAAACCAACCATACAGCACCTGCAGGCACCTTACCCCAGCGCTCCTCCTGCCTCCCTCCTCTACCGCAGGTCCCTGGTAACCAACCATACAGCACCTGCAGGCACCTTACCCCAGCGCTCCTCCCACCTCCCTCCTCTACTGCAGGTCCCTGGAAACCAACCATACAGCACCTGCAGGCACCTTACCCCAGTGTTCCTCCTGCCTCCCTCCTCTACCGCAGGTCCCTGGTAACCAACCATACAGCACCTGCAGGCACCTTACCCCAGCGCTCCTCCCACCTCCCTCCTCTACCGCTGGTCCCTGGAAACCAACCATACAACACCTGCAGGCACCTTACCCCAGTGTTCCTCCTGCCTCCCTCCTATACCGCAGGTCCCTGGAAACCAACCATACAGCACCTGCAGGCACCTTACCCCAGCGCTCCTCCCACCTTCCTCCTCTACCGCAGGTCCCTGGTAACCAACCATACAGCACCTGCAGGCACCTTACCCCAGCGCTCCTCCCGCCTCCTTCCTCTACCGCAGGTCCCTGGTAACCAACCATACAGCACCTGCAGGCACCTTACCCCAGCGCTCCTCCCATCTCCCTCCTGTACCGCATGTCCCTAGAAACCAACCATACAGCACCTGCAGGCACCTTACTCCAGCGCTCCTCCCGCCTCCCTCCTCTACCGCAGGTCCCTGGTAACCAACCATACAGCACCTGCAGGCACCTTACCCCAGTGCTCGTCCCACCTCCCTCCTCTACTGCAGGTCCCTGGAAACCAACCATACAGCACCTGCAGGCACCTTACCCCCAGCGCTCCTCTTGCCTCCCTCCTCTACTGCAGGTCCCTGGTAACCAACCATACAGCACCTGCAGGCACCTTACTCCAGCGCTCCTCCCACCTCCCTCCTCTACCGCAGGTCCATGGAAAACAACCATACAGCACCTGCAGGCACCTTACCCCAGCGCTCCTCCTGCCTCCCTCCTCTACCGCAGGTCCCTGGAAACCAACCATACAGCACCTGCAGTCACCTTACCCCAGCGCTCCTCCTGCCTCCCTCTACCGCAGGTCCCTGGAAACCAACCATACAGCACCAGCAGGCACCTTACCCCAGCGCTCCTCCAACCTCCCTCCTCTACCGCTGGTCCCTGGAAACCAACCATACAGCACGTGCAGGCACCTTACCCCAGCGCTCCTCCCACCTCCCTCCTCTACCGCAGGTCCCTGGAAACCAACCATACAGCACGTGCAGGCACCTTACCCAAGCGCTCCTCCCGCCTCCCTCCTCTACCGCAGGTCCCTGGTAACCAACCATACAGCACCTGCAGGCACCTTACCCCAGCGCTCCTCCTGCCTCCCTCCTCTACTGCAGGTCCCTGGTAACCAAACATACAGCACCTGCAGGCATCTTACTCCAGCACTCCTCCCACCTCCCTCCTCTACCGCAGGTCCCTGAAAACCAACCATACAGCACCTGCAGGCACCTTACCCCAGCGCTCCTCCCACCTCCCTCCTCTAC